>NC_141822.1:2843082-2893082 GCF_982586985.1 Callionymus lyra | reverse complement strand
TCTCCTCTTAAAACACACTTTTATTCTCTTTTAACGCAGCATGAGACTCTGAGCTGTTTTTAGTGCTTTTGACTTGTTTTATTTTTGTGTTTTAACTGCTTTCTTAGTACTTTCATGTCATTGTTCAACACTTTGTATCGACTGTTGATTTTAAAGTGTTTTATCAATAAACTTGATTGATAATTTGTTCTTATTGAAATGTTAATCTAAATCAATGAATTATCTTTTTGAATCATTTATTCTAAATATAATAATATATAGATTATATATATATTTGACACATTGAGTTCAATATTCTAATTCCAATAATTCAAAAACACATTTTCTAAATGCAATATTCTTTGGTTTATTCAATATAACATCGACATCTTTATATTTACTTTCTTACACCTTCGTTCTAAGATCACAATCAAAACTACTTTTATTGTTGTAAACACAACCGTGGATATTATGTGGTGACAACACAAAATTACATGTTAATAATGAATAAATTAATACAAATAACACAAAATTACATGTTAATAATGAATAAATTAATACAAACAACACAAAAGTACATGTTAATAATGAATAAATTAATACAAACAACACAAAATTACATGTTAATAATGAATAAATTAATACAAATAACACGAAATTACATGTTAATAATGAATAAATTAATACAAATAACACAAAATTACATGTTAATAATGAATAAATTAATACAAATAACACGAAATTACATGTTAATAATGAATAAATTAATACAAATAACACAAAATTACATGTTAATAATGAATAAATTAACACAAACAACACAAAATTACATGTTAATAATGAATAAATTAATACAAATAACACAAAAGTACATGTTAATAATGAATAAATTAATACAAATAACACAAAATTACATGTTAATAATGAATAAATTAATACAAATAACACAAAATTAGTGCAACAGTCCAGACTTTCCATTTTGCACATTTTCTGCACTTTATACATAATTACATTTTTATTTATGTTTAACGTTGTTTTTTTTACTGTTGGTGGAACAATTCACTAGCAATTGAAATAATAATTCTGGTTCTGATGTATAAACATGTTTTTGTATAGAATATAAGTCTTAATTAAGAAGATAAATGTATTAGATTATTTTGTCCTTTATATATACTGTGTTTATACAAAATGTACCTTTCAATGTAAAACATATTTAATTCAAATCTTAAAAAAGCTTCATTTCAAGAATAAAATTCAAAGTGTCAACATTTGAAACATGAAAGCGTTCAATATTCTGATACTGATTGACTTCCGTCCTCAAGTTTGAACTAATGTTTCTTATTCTCTCTGTGAACGATCAACACACTGTGGTGTGTTCAGAGGATGATGTTGTGAACTTAACAATATGTTCCGTTACTATGAATCACAAACAGAAAACTATAAACAACAAATATAAAAAATAATAATAATTGGAATGAAATAGAAACAGATTTTTCTTTTTTTAAATGAGACATTGCCATAAAATGTCATACAAATAAATAATGAATGAGTGATATTAGTTCCATTAAAATGTGTATTATTCATATAGAATATTACAAATTGTTTTTTGTTTTTTTTAAATAATTCAAAAATGTATTTTGAAATTCAATTTTATTTTTACAGCATTTTAAAATCAATATAAAATGTTGGTGTAATAGGATATCAAAAGAGTTCTGAGGTACTTGATCAACTTCGATTATACCACTATTATACTATTGTACACTATTATACCTACATTTTTATATTGAATTAAAAAAACTTACAAGTTAGAAAAAATATTGAGTTCATGAAAATATTGTATTAATTTTTGGAATAAAAATATCAAACTTTAGGTGTAAGATTTGAAAATTATTAAATTAAAAAATATATATATATATATATATATATATATATATTGTAGTGATATGTAGTCACAAATAAACAAGCGTGGAATATCCGTGTAGGAGTTTTATTAACACACGTCTTTAGCCGTAGCTTCGGACCAAGAACAACACGTCACTCCCGATGTATCCATGCGCCGTGCGCTATAGAAAACATAGTCCCTTAACACCACATCTCCCTTCCTTTGAGTCTGTTGAGACACAGTGTTACCAGAACCTAATAAACATTTTCTTCAGAACAAATCAATAGAGATTTGTGCAAACAATATTTCAAGCATGTTTCTCGTAACATTTCTAATATCCCAGATATCACTCCTTTAACATCTAACTAGGGTATTCTCTCCGAACATTTATTGACACAAACTCCTTCAATCTTTCTGGAGGTTTTATTTCCACTTCTTCTCAACACTTTAGGACTCTCCGGTTTGACAGGAGAAGAATCTTCTTCTGTGGCTTCCGTTTATTCACATTTTCCTTCTCAGTCTCGAGCCTTCAGTTGGTTGTTCAGGTGTTTAAACCGTTGTCTGAGATGATCTGTTTGGTCTCACTTCACCTTCGTCAGTCTGGACTATAGATGACCTTGGTGGATCAAAGCGTTTAACAACAGTCGCAGGTTTGATCCTTTTCCTGCTCTAGTTTTACACTAAAGTTCCGGATTGCAGCTCCGGCAAGGGTTTAGGATTGTACCTTGTGTTAAAGTTTCGACTGTACCTTTCCTTTCCTTCTGCATCTTTTTGCCTCACCTGCATCAGATCAGGCCATGCAGGCTGCGATCTAAGCTTCAATGGTTGGAAGAGTTGTGCGGATTTGTCTTCCCAACATCAACTGAGCTGGACTCACTCCAGTCACTTGTAAAGGTGTTGCTCTGTAGGACAAGAGTGCTAGTGATGGATCACTCTGTCTCAGGATCTGTTTTGCAGTTTGCACTGCCCTCTCTGCCTCACCATTAGCCTGTGCATTATTCTAGTTATATGATCAAAATCATAAGCTCTTGAAAAAGGCTGCAAACTCTTGACCTGAAAACTGTGGTCCTCCGTCAGTTATGAGTTTGTTTGGACAACCCCATCTTGCAAAGATGTTCTTCAGGCTGAAAACTGTACTGTCAGTGGTCAATTTTGAAAGGTGCAAAATTTCAATATACCGGGAAAAATAATCAACCACCACTAAATCGTTTTTTCCCTCAAAGTGACAAATGTCCGCCGAGATTCTCTCCCACGGACGACCTGGTAGCGGTGAACAGATAAGAGGCTCTTTCCTGTGAGATGGTTTCATCTCCTGACATTCTCTACACCACAGGTGTCAAACCGCTCCAGAAAAGGTTCAGGGGTCAATTTCTCTCAATTCTACATTCAAATGATAGAATATTTTGTGGAATAGTCACATCTTCAAGAAGAGATCAATGTCAGTCCATGATTGTTACCCATGGAAAGTATTTATTTATCTTCAATGTTCCATTTAAATGATCTAAAACAGGGGTGTCACACTTTTTCGGTTGGCGAGCTACTTTTCTAAAGATCAAGTTCAAAAGATCTACGATCATCAAATTTGCTCAACAGAAGTAAGAACATACTTCACTCACATGACTTGAAGTGAATGATAGTCATGATGGAAGGATGTGTGGATTTAATCATCTTCATAGAAATACTGACTTACATAAATAACTAGAGTCAGTCAGTGAGGAGCATATTTCCTCATAAGAAGATACTTTTCCTCTGAGAGTAACTTCCAAAGATGTCCATGAGACCTGGTCTTAAGCTCAGTGTCAGCATGTGCGTGACACGAATTGGAGCCTTTTTCCATGTCGAAATCAACAAACAATTCAGACGGGTTCATCCCTTTCCATGCCTCCATTTCAATATGTCCATCATGTTTAAATGAAGCACAAGAATTAAATTGATCCATTTCTGTGATCATGAAAAAAACCAAAACAAATGAAAACATGAATTTAAACTAACAGTTTATATGTGTTAATTTTAAACATGTCTGATATGAATCACACAAGTGGATTATTTAAATGTTAAAACATCTTCAGATGAAGTTTAACGAGAATAAAACTGTTCATCAGTAACTTCACATCATCATCGTCTCTGACGTCATTAGTATTTGTGTCTCACCTGCACCTGTTTAACGTGTTTGTGTTTCAGCGTATTCTTATTATATTCGTGAGATAAAGGTCATTTACAAACAGTCATGTGATGGTTTATTAATACAAGTGTGTTTTAAGGACGTGATCACAAAAGGAAAACCAGCATTTGTTGCTTTCATTGAAGCTGCAGCTTGACTTTGATGGAACTGACGTCATGTTTGTGTGACTCTAGAGAAGAACCTGAAGCGATCAAACATTATGTTCGATATATTATTAAAAAAAACAAAGCTTATAATTCTATATCGTTTTTCTGAACTGCATGAAATGACTGTCGCACGTTTTGCTCTTTTTATTCTCGATTCATAAGAACTTTGCCGTGCGTTCGCTGGAAGAGGCAGGAGCTCTGATTGGCTGCTGTTCATGTCAATCAAATTGACAACCAATCGGCGCAATAATTTCCCCTTTCCTTTTCCTCTTGTGCATTGACTGGACTATGAAGCAAGCTACCCACAATACAAATACTGGCATCCAATGGAGTCTGACAGAACAGCTAGAGGACCTCGACTTATGGTACTCTCACATAGCCACCGCAGATGAAAGAGAAATCCCAACTGCTAGAAACAACAGCAGCAGGACTGGGGCTAAAATGAACGGAGGAAAAAACAAAATAATGCAGATAAACAACAAAAACATGAGTCCTATAAACATCGGGGACCAGACACTGGAAGAGGTCGTCAAATTGACATACCTGGGAAGTGTGATAGCAGTGGACAGTGGGACAGAGGAAGATGTGAAGTCAAGAATAGGGAAAGCAAGAACAACATTCAACATATTAAATAAGATCTGGAAAACTAAGAACATCTCACTCAATACGAAGCTCAAAATCTTCAACTCCAACGTCAGATCCGTACTGTTGTATGGATCAGAAACTTGGAGGACCACCAATGCCATCACCAACAAACTATAGACTTTCATCAACCACTGCCTTAGACGTATCCTCAGAATCTTCTGGACAAACCGTATCAGTAACATCAACCTGTGGGAACGCACCAATCAAGAGCCAATAGAGATACAGCTGATAAGGAGAAAGTGGAGCTGGATAGGTCACACACTAAGAAAAAGCAAAACGGCAATAACCAAACAGGCACTAACATGGAACCCACAAGGCAAGGAGCAGAGGGAGGCCCAAAAACACCTGGAGGAGGAGCACAGAGCTTGATGTGAAAAAGAAGGGACTGACGTGGAAACAGCTGGAGAGGATGGAACAAGACAGACGGTTGTGGAAACTATTCATCAATGGCCTATGTTCCGAAAGGAATACAAAGGCCTAAGTAAGTAAGTAAGTGGATGTCGAGAGAGTGTATCTGCCACGACTAACAGTTTCTGGTACAAACTCTGCCACAGGATTGTATCTCATCCTGCGGATCATCAGTCTCTGGCCCCTCATAGGCACACAGTCCAGATCTTTGCTGTTAATTGTGGTACAAGTGGTTTGTGGTCAGTCTGAAGTCTGAAAGAATCTAGACCGTACAGATATCTGCTCAACTTTCCACATGTCCACACTGCAGAAGGCACTCTTTCTCAATTTGAAGCGCTTCTCGGCATCAGTTAATGTTCTAGAACAATAAGCTACCGGTCTCAGCTGCCCATCATGTTCCTGCATTAAGACGCCTCCAAGCCCAGAGCTACTTGAATCAGCACCTATCACTGTGGTTTTGTTCACATCCTAATAAGCTAACACAGGAGCTTCAACCTGTGCAGGGCCCCATGTCCATGTTCCATCAGTCTTTAACAAGTCATTCAGGGGTTTGGTAATATCAGACAGGTGAGGAAGATACCTGCCCAAATAATGAACCATCCCCAGAATCCTTCTGAGGTCCATTGTTTGGTTCAGCTGCATGATGGCTTGAACTTTCACATCATCTCGACGTATTCCGTTCTCATCAATGGAGTGTCCCAAGTCGTTAAGTTTCCGCTGTCGCAGTGAGACCTTCTCATTGTTCAGCTTCAGGCCTGCTCTCCTCAAGGTTTCAAGAGTCTTTTGAAGGATCTCCTCCTGTTGCTCCTCTGACTCCGAATAAACAAGAATGTCATCCATGTATACAGCGACTCCATCAAGGTCTTTCAGCAGTTCTGTCATCTCACGCTGGAAGATTTCTGGGGCACTTGTTGAGGTTCTTCAAGTCAACACATATCCTCAGCTGTTCCTTGTTCTTCCTTACTACTGGTACCATTGGAGCGACCACTCTGTTGGTTCCTTGATTTCTGTTATTACTCCAGCATCAACCATACGTTTCAATTCCTCCTTCACTCTCTGAAGCATAGGTATTGACAATCTTCTTGCTGTTGTCAGACTGTATGGTTGGACATCATCTCTTTTATTGGAGTTACGTTCAATGTTCCATTTTCATTTGAACTTTGGATCTTTTCCTTCTGTGAAGCTTCCACCTCACGATCCGTTTCACTAACCATCGCTGTTGCTACATTTCTTCCGAGCAGATGACTTTCACTACCACAGAGGACGTGAACTTTGAACTTGTAATGTCTCTGTTTACTCCTAGTAGTCGCTGTGAAATAACCCAAACACTCAAGGCGACCTCCTGGGCTGTCCAGTGGTACTTGGACCTTCTTTAATGCAGGTTTTCCACTCATCAACTTGAATGTATTTTCTGATATAACAGTGGTATCAGCGTCAGTGTCAATTTTAAAGTTCATCAGAACGTCAAGAATTCTGAGTTTCACTTTCCAGGCGTCATTAGAGTCGTTTACTTCTGTGACCTCTGAGGAAATGATGGTCGTCTGTCCTCACATTGACCTCATTGACTGTGAACGACACACAGCAGCAAAATGTCGCATCTTTGTGTCACTCAGAGTTTCTTGCAGGACATCATCTCTTTTTTTTTTTTATATATATATATTTTATTTATACAGTTTTTATAACAAAGTGCAAACATGTTCAAGAGTACAAAAGAAAACCAGGTTATTAAAGCACAGGAAACAAAGAAAATTAAAATAACAAGAAACAAGAATACACAGTACCGAATAAAGTAGACAAGAGTAGAAATATAAGAGAAAAAAAAATAAATTAAAAAGAAAAAAGAAAATAAATAAAATAAAATAAAACAACTGTCAGGCAAAAGCTTAATGATAATAAACACTCTTGTAGTACGTCAAGGGGTTCAAAGGACCTCGGTGTCCAGGAGAAAAGTCCAGCTCAAGGATAATTTATAAATGTCTATGCGTCTCTCTTAATGAATTGAATGAAAGGATCCCAGATTTTTTTGTACTTTCCTACATTCCCAGAAAGGGAAAATCGAATCTCCTCCAGATAGAGGCATGAGGCCATGTCGTTCATCCAGACTTTGTATGATGGAGGAGAAGCTGACTTCCACTCCCGAAGAATAGTCCTCTTTGCCACAACCAAACCGAAGGCGAGGGCCTGCTGAAATGCTTTGGGAAGCTTTTTTGTATCGTTGGTACAACCCATAATAACCAATGATCCATCTGGTACAAGAGTCTGATTGTATGCAACACAAAGACTATTAAAAACATTGGACCAGAAAGAAGTGAGACTTGGACAGGACCAGAACAGGTGTGCAAGAGTACCATCACATTGTTTACATTTATCACATATTGACGAAACATTTGGGAAAATTCGATTCAATTTTGTCTTAGAGTAATGAAGCCGATGAACAACCTTAAACTGAATGAGCTGTAGTCGTACATTTATGGAACAAGATGTTATTGTGGACAAAGAGTCGTTCCACACCTCCTCAGGAATGCTCACATTCAGATCCCTTTCCCATGCATCGTGAATGTGATTTGATGACGGCTTAGTTTCAAATAGTTTGACAAGATGGCTGATAAGATGTTTACAGGTGGGAGACTTCGAGACAATGGTAAAAAAGTTGTGGTCCATCGGGAGCGATTCAAAATGAAGAAAAGACCTACTGACAAAGTTCCTCACTTGAAAATACCTAAAAAGATGGTTGTTTGGCAACTCAATTTTTTCCTTTAACTGCCTGAATGAAGCAAAGTTGCCACCTATATACAGGTCTTTAATTGTTGTAAGGCCTCTCTTAGCCCAGTCGATGAACACCGGGTCTGTTTGGCCTGGTTTGAAGGCAGGATTGTTACATAACGGACTTAAGACTGATTGCTCTGTTATGTTGAGCGTCTTCTTTATCTGTGCCAAGATTTTAAAGGAATTTTGAAGTACGAAATCGTGGATATTTTTAGTTTGAAGCTTAACGTTTGAGAGTAAGACAGCAGATGGCGATAAACCCTGACTTGTTATTAATTTGTTGGTCTCAATTACAGGCCAAAGTGGGGAAAGAGAGTCAGATTCAGTTTTTACATGTTTTAGTGGATTCCAAAAAATAAAATTTCTCGCATTACATGACCAATAATAATGACGGAAGACAGGGAGACCAAAGCCCCCATCAACTTTGGATTTTTGTAGGTGATCTTTGGATATTCGGGGGTGCTTTTAGGACCAAATAAAGGGCATGATAATTGAGTCAATGTTTTTGAAAAATGATGTTTTTAATAATATAGGGATATTTTGAAACAGATAAGTTAGTTTAGGAAGTATCGTCATCTTAACAGCATTGATACGTCCAACAAGAGAAAGAGGTAATAACTTCCATCTCTCAACCAGTGTTTTAATTTTATCAGTGATGATCAAGTAGTTTTTCTTAAATAGGTATTTGGGATTTCTAGTGATATTTATGCCCAGGTAAGTAAAGTAATCGATTGAAAGCTTAAAGGGAAGATTTGAAAGGAAGTTTTGGTCAAGGTCATTGTTTAGCGGCATGAGGACACTTTTGTTCCAGTTTATAGTAAAACCAGAAAGTTGGCCGAATGTTTTCATAAATTCAAGGAGTGGTGGAAGGGAGCTTTGAATTTTTGATAGAGTAAGAATCAGGTCATCTGCATACAGACTGATCTTAGAGGTAATCATGCCACATTTGATGCCCTCAATATTTACATTGTCCCGAATTGCAATGGCGAGAAGCTCAATCACCAAAGCAAAAAGCATTGGTGACAAACAACAGCCCTGTCGAGTGCCTCTGTTCAAGCTAAGAGGGGGGGATTTGTCAAAGTTTGTTAGTATAGAGGATTTAGGATCCCTATAGAGAAGTTTAACAAATGAAATAAATGTGTCGCCAAAACCAAACCTACGGAGAGCTAAAAACATAAATTTCCATTCGACTTGGTCAAATGCTTGTTGCGCATCTAAAGATATAATTGCAGAGTGAGGATGTGTTGTGGAATTAACAATGTTTAGAATACGTCGTGTATTTGAACGTGGAAACCTGTTTGGTATGAAACCTGTTTGATCAGAGTGGATTAAACTATGTATATGTTTGGACAGTCTGTTTGTAAGAATTTTAGCTATTATTTTTTGGTCACAATTTAGAAGGCTTAAGGGTCGGTATGATGAAACTTCTGCACCATCACGGTCTTTTTTCAAAAGCAGACAGACATTAGCTTCGTATAACGTATTGGGAAGTGAATTTTCTTTTAATGAGCAGATTATCATGCGAAGTAATAAAGGGGAAAGTAAGTCAATATGTGATTTATAAAATTCTATACCGTATCCGTCTGGGCCACAAGCTTTACCGCTAGGGAATTGCCGAATAGCTAATTTGATCTCATCCAAGGTGATCTCTGCATCTATTTCGTCTCTGGCTTTAGCTGGAAGAGTGGGTGAATTGATCATATTAAGAAATGTGTTTATGTCTGCTTCTGTCGCTTTGGATTTTGAGGCGTACACATCAGTATAGAAATCCAAAAATCTACCATTGATCGATTTGGGATCTGTTATCAACTGTCCATCTGGAGAGAGTATCTTGTTGATAGCGGTGGCGGATCTGATGCCCTTAAGCTGCGTGGCAAGTAGTGTGTGTGGTTTATCTCCTAACTCTAAATGTTTTTGTTTTAATCGCATGTAGTTTTTTACCTGATCGCAGAGCAAGTGGTTGTATTCATATTTAAGCTTTAGCATGGACTGTAGTGTATCATCCGAATTTGTATTTTGGTAGTCAGTTTCTAGTTTCGTTAATTCTGTTGCAATCTCCTGGAATCTCTGGCGTCTGAGCTTTTTTTTGCCGTGATTGCTATGATATAATGTAACCTCTGATCACCACTTTTAGTGTCTCCCATAATGTATTGTCTGAAACGGTCCCATTGTCGTTGCACAGAGTGAAGTCTGTTATCTTATTTGCGATATATTGTGTGAACGTATGATCTTGGCACAGATAAGGGTTATACTTCCAATTATATGGCCGGGTTGGGATGTTAAAATTTATTTTCATTGAGATGGGGGCATGGTCTGATACAATAATATTATGATAGGTCGAGTGAGTAACATTTGAAATTAGCTTTGAGTCCAAAATAAAGTAATCAATCCTAGTAAAGGTATGATGTACGGGGGAAAAAAAGAATATTGTCTATTAGATGGGTGCTGAAGGCGCCATATGTCTACTAGGTCCATTTGTTTGATTAAGTTATTTATAACAGGAACTGATCTCAAGGATGAAGCTGTTTTCAAAGATGATCGATCTAGTACAGGATCTAGGTAACAGTTTAGATCTCCCCCAATTATTAAGCTGCGATTACTATACTGTGCAGCCACATCAAAAATGTTCTTGAAAAAGTCAGGTGAATCAAAATTAGGCGCATAAACATTTAGTAGAGTTAAATTAAATGAGTTGATGGAGCCGGTAACAACAATAAATCTCCCACCTGGGTCTGTGGTTATGGAATGGAGCTCGAATGGGACGGTTTTGCGGATAAGAATGGCAACACCTCTGGCCCTGGAGGAAAATGAAGACTGATATACATGCGAGACCCAGTTAGCCCTCAATCGTCTCTGCTCAGAAGGTCGAATGTGAGTTTCCTGTAAGTAGATTATATCAGAACTAAGAGACTTAAGATGTGAAAATACCTTTGCTTTTTTAATGGCGCTACCCAAACCTCTACAGTTCCAAGATGTAAATGTAATTGGAACAGATCCTGAACCCGCACTACAATTATTAACCATTATCGAATAGTGTCACATTTTTTGCATATGCACAGAAAGAAACCTGACAGCTGTCAAAAGTAAAGATAAAAAACAACAAAAAGTGAAAATTATATAAAAAATTCAAACCCACTTGTTGTGTAAAAACAACAAAACCCCACATACCCCAAATTCAAGCAAGCTTTTGGTAATAGAACAAACACTAACCCAACTCTTGAGTCCGTGGAATATAATACAGAGCACCAGAACAATAATTGGAAACAAATAAATGAATAATTATTTTAAAGAAATCCCAAATGTACAATACTGAGCAGCACACTGCTTATCAGCATGTCTGCATATTATTAAAAAAAAAATGGAATACCAAGAACAATTGAACAGTTGAAAACGTATATAATAAAAAAAGAGATTGAACGTTACCATAGTGACAATAAACAAATGAATGCAATAACGCATTGATCAAACTTAACAGAGACTGTTAAATGCTGTGCGAACAGTGTTACCACAACAAGTTTATGACTTGTTTGGCAAGGATTTGGCAAACCGTTCAGCATCTTCAGCCGTGTTGAACACCGAGGTGGTGTTGTTGTAAACAACGTGCAGTATGGCAGGGAAGCGCAGAGAGCACTTTGCACCAGCTTCATCCAGGTTCTTCCTCACGATGTTGAAAGACTGACGTTGTGCCAGCACCTCAGCGGTATAATCCGGAAAGATGTAGATTCTCTTTCCATTATGGTGTAAAGGGCCGTGTTGTCGGTTCAGGCGAAAGATCTTTCCCACGTCGCTGTCGTTGTGTAGCTTCGCCATGAAGACTCGGGGTCGCTCCGAGGCCTGCGGTTTAGCTCGACGGATCCTGTGAGCTCTGTCGACCTTGAGAGGCTTCTCAAAGTGTTCTTTGCCCAGTAGTTCGGGGATGAGCTGGGAGACGAACCGGGTGGGGTTACCTGCCTCTTCGCCCTCCGCGATGCCCACAATCCGGATGTTGAGTCGTCGTGAGCGCCCCTCCAAGTCGTTTAGCTTAGCTTTTAGCATACCGTTAGCCGACTTTAGGCCCTCACAAACGGACTCCAGCGCAGCGATGCGGCTATCGGACGCCGATAAGGCCTCTTCCGCGCCGTCCAGGCGCTGGTGTACGTCCAGGTTATCCTTCTGAAGGGCCGAAAGGTCACCTTCGATGGTGTCCAAACGACCCTCCATAGAAGTTTTAAGGGAATTCACCAATTCACACACTTTGGCCAGTTCGTCACCTTGTTTAGCGATAGCAGCTAGTATGTCCTCTGTGTCCTTGCTAACACAGACTCGTGTACTGGCATTTGCCGCTCTGGAGTTTTTCTCGCTATCGTCCTTCTTGGGCATCCTGTTTAAATTATGTATTCCAGATGGATAAAGTTGGGATTTCTTTGGTGCCAGAAAGTTGTTTTTTTTTGTAAAAGTATAACTTCTTCACGGAGCACAAGGCTAACACGTCTACTCCATTACACGGCCAAGCTCCCAAAAAAAAAGGACATCATCTCTTAAATGAGCTTTTCCACATCTGTAGCACTTCTTTCTTCCTTTTGATGCATGTGCTTGATTTCCTCTTCGTCCATGTCTCTGCATCTGACCAGCATCCTTCTTAGTTCTCCACTTTGATACTTCATTCAGGTTAGTTCTTGTCTCTGCGTGAGCTCCTTGTTCATGTGACATTTAACTTCTGATTGACGCACTAACTCGACCGCTTTGTCCGGAGTTAAGTCCGGGTTAACTGTAGCTTCTCTGACAGTTCCCTATCCAAGATGCCCACGACCAGTCTGTCAGGAATATTTTCATTTCTTTACTTCTTTAAAGGCACATGTGTCTGCGAGCTCGTGCAGGGCGCGGATGTATAAAGATATTTACATTTATATATTTATAATATAACATGTATCCTCCGTGCTCTCACTGGGCTGCTGTACACGCTGGTGAAAACGTGCTCGTTCGTGTATGACGTTAACTTTTGGCACAAAATAATCGTCCAGTTTGCCCAACATGGTTTCATCGTCATCTTCATCTTCTTCTTGAACAAAGACGAACGTTTTAAACACTTGCTCGGACTCTTTTCCAAGCGAATAGAGCAGCTACACACCTGCACCTCTTCCTCCTCCTTGTTTAGCTTCGTTGCCACGCGGTAGCGCTGGAAGCGTTGTCTCCACTCCGGCCAAAGTTGCGGGCGAGAAAAGTCCACTTTCTGGTGGGAAGAATTTCGCCATGATCCTTCAACTTCTGACACCATGTAGTGATATGTCGTCACAAATAAACAAGCGTGGAATATCCGTGTAGGAGCTTGATTAGGATTCCGACTCTCAGTTTGAGCCCTACCACTCGGCCCTAACACTACGTTTGCGCGTGAGTTGTAGTGGATTCCCGATTCTACTTTCCACGTAGAGGTAGTGTTCAATGTAGTGCCAGGTCTCCCTACTAGAGGTAGTGATGTCGGAGGGAACAATGACGAGGAATTCAGAACACAAATGTGAGTATTCTCGCTTTAAAACTAGTGTGTCTTCATAAATGTGAAAGCATTGTTTTTGCTGATAGTCCATGTTGATGAAATATAAACACACGGTGAAGATGCTACCGTTAGCTTGTTTGTTCGTAAACTCTTGAGTATGCATTATTTTGATGATATTTCATGCTAATAAACTTTTAAGTTGTTAACTTTTAACAGTGAAGACGTTGTAGTAGTGTAATAGTGTATTTCATGTGAAAAATATTATGTCTTGCATATAAAAACGATGTTTAATTCGACGGTAATTAAGCATTATTTTCAACGATATTTCATGTTAATAAACTTTTAAGAGTAACAGTGAAGATGCTATTGTTTGTATATTTAATTAGAAAAGTATTATTTCTTGAATATAAAAAACTATGTTTAATTCGACCCTAATTAAGCATTATTATCAATGATATTTCATGTTAATACACTTTTAAGAGAAACAGTGAAGATGCCATTTGTGTATTTCATTAAAGCATTGTTTTAAAGCAGTATTTTATGTAAATCATGTGTATTTGTGAAGACAACACTTAACAGTTCACCACACATCACTCATAAAAGCAACACAATTGATCATTTCCACATGATTTGAATGTCTGGATTATAATGTTATTGTTGCCATGTTCTCCAGGATGATGCAGAATTCCCCGAACCGGGTCCAGCAGGTCCGGATTCTGTCACCGGTCTCCCAGCTTCAAGCCCTGCAACACCCTTACGGTACTTGGAGGAGGCAGCAAAGGAGGCATGAAGAGCAACAACAAATGTTTGTTCTTCTATATATTTAAGCATTATTTTCTTTAAGCACTATTGTTGTTTGGTTGTTGCACTTTATTTTGGTTCTGCATGTTAAGTGTGTCGGATTGTTTGGTCAAATACAAGATTTGTTTTTACAAGTTCTAGTGTTGTCATTCCTAAATACACATTTACATTCATAGTGGTACAATAAATACAAATGTTAAATTATAAACATTTTAATACAACAAACACTTCCTGCTGTAGCTCAGTCTCCACGTTGAACCATAACCGTAGTAAGTTGAAGTTGGTTCTGCAGTTCACTGAGAGAGAACCAGTCTGAGGAGGAAAATTCACACACTATTAGAAATGAGCATCAAAAAGAATAGTTTGAGTAAAAGCTACTCAAAATATGTTCAAATACCTTCAGGTTTATGGAAGCGGTAAACTTATTAACGATTGATAAACAGCTACAATACGCTCTAAACATAGTTTACTACTGTTTTCATTCTTTTAGAAAAACAAAGAGGTAAATAGAGGCTTATATTGACCATTGTTAGCTTGTAAATGCAGTCTTAAAAATACATACACATTAACTTACATCACAATAAGCTCCAAACTTTCTCTACCGTTTGCATCGTTGTAGAAAACAACAACAAAGAAACATGTAAATAGATCGCTTGTATTGAGCATTGCTAGCACGTTTAGCATCCGCTTACAATTGTGGTCGTAAAAAGTTCATAAACCTCAAAATACATTGAACAATACAACACAATAAGCTCCAAATGTAGTTTAATATCGTTTGCAAACTTTAAAAAACAAAACAAAGAAACACATACAGCTGGTAGCGTTAGCGTCTACAAAACTAATTTTCAAGCAAAAACCTACCGTGAAATTTTCTAACAGCACTTGATGTTTCGATGAAATCTTCTTCTCCTGATAGGTCGGCGACTTGTATCTAGAAATGATTACATTTAGTTATTTAAAGTGTTATCACTTGATAAGAACAATTCAATATTGGACTTTCACACCAGCGACTCTAGAAGCGTTTGCAAAGATGTTGATTCTTCTCACCTCGGACTGGTCTCATCTTTAGACGACGTTTTCCACCAGACTTTGATCAAATATTTTATTTGAAGTAGAAAAACAGGAAAACGAGGTGAAATAATCTCGTTCATACAGTATCAGAATATCGATCAGTGTATTTCCACTGATAATGTCACAATGTGGACACAATATGTAATATGTCAACATTTGATAAAACACTTCATTATTATGGTCGACAATTTGCACATATTGAAAAAGCCGTAACTTGGATTCAATAGGGTTTAATAAACGGTGATAAAAGATGACATATAGAGACACATCACCAGGGAACCAAAGTGACTTCTGAGTCGGACATATTGGGATCATGGCTGCGTGTTTTGAGCCGTGGATATAAAACCAAGAGGTCACAAGGTCAAGCTTGACTTTACTGGTCACTCGGTGCAGCTTCCATGATTCTCAAAATGAAATCTACTAAATCATGAGGGTGTAAATATGGATTCACTTAAATATCCTGATATTTCTTTCACGATACCCAACGACACTGAATCCATGTATACATATTAAAAAAGACACTCATTTATTGTTGAGTTTTTATTTTTGGCATTTTTTAAATGATAGTTATTTTACGCTTTATTACGGTGAACATTCAAGTTATCAGAATGTTTTTCATTTAACTGGCACTAGATGGCAGCAGTCATTACGTCGTCCGCAGCTTAAGAAACAATGAGGTCCCAGTGACTGAGGACGAGAGGATACAGTGACTCCAGCAGCTTTTAAAGCTGATGTTTGGACATGTTTTGGTTTGAAAACAAATGAAAGCAGTTACGACTTTGTCAAGAGTCATGTGGTCTGTAAATACTACAACACCAGAGTCAAGTACTGGACAATACTACACATATAAACTTGTTACTACACTATCACAACACCAGAGTCAAGTACTGGACAATACTACACATATAAACTTGTTACTACACTATCACAACACCAGAGTCAAGTACTGGACAATACTACACATATATCCTTGTTACTACACTATCACAACACTAGAGTCCACTACTGGACAATACTACACATATATACTTGTTACTACACTATCACAACACCAGAGTCCAGTACTGGACAATACTACACATATTCAATTCAATTTTCAATTCAATTCAATTTTATTTAAAGTGTCTTATCATAACAAAGTTATCTCAAGACACTATACAGTTGAAATAAGACTACAGTTGATTAAGGAAAAATAGATCCAGCAATTCAACAAAGAGCAAGAAACAAAACACTGTACAGTGAGCAATGGCGAGGAAAAACTTCCTTTTAGAAGCAGAAACCTCGAGCGGAACCAGACTCATTGTTGACGGCCTGCCGCTTTGACCGGCTGGGAGGAAGGATGGGGGGGTGGACAGATGGATAAGGAGAGGAGTGAGGGAGGATATAGTGAGAGAAAAGAGGAGAGTGTAGGAGCGTCCATGGGGGTGCTGGAGAGAACTCGGGATCTGATGACGTGGTGAAGATCGTGGATCAGCAGCAGCTCTGGAGGTGGATCCCTGGATCAGCAACAGCTCTGGAGGTGGATCCCTGGATCAGCAGCAGCTCTGGAGGTGGATCCCTGGATCAGCAACAGCTCTGGTGGTGGATCCCTGGATCAGCAGCAGCTCTGGAGGTGGATCCCTGGGGCTCCGGGAGAGAAATAAAAAGGTGTGGGTTTGGGACAAATGTAGACAATACACAGGTATACAGACTCCGGTGACGGGTGAAGATATATAGAGGGGAGAGGGGGGGTTGAAATAGCCAGGCCAGAGGGCACATACCTAGCACAGCAGATCCAGACACAGGGGCCCAAGCCGCGGCAGGAACCCGCGGGAGACCAGGACCCGGCAGGCGAGATAACCACCAGAGCCGACCCCAAACACCAGCGAGAAGGCGGACCACCACCGGGGGCGCGAGAGGGCGAGCACAGGCGA
Source organism: Callionymus lyra (assembly GCF_982586985.1). Classification (NCBI taxonomy): domain Eukaryota; kingdom Metazoa; phylum Chordata; class Actinopteri; order Syngnathiformes; family Callionymidae; genus Callionymus; species Callionymus lyra. Next base: position 2,875,819 of record NC_141822.1, on the reverse strand, counting down.
GGACGACCGAGGAAGCAGAGAGGTGGAGGCACCAGGCGCAGGCACCGGGGCAGAGGGGCAGCCAGAAGAACCAGTCAGGGGATAGGGCCCCGGGGCCAGGCCGGGCGACGGAGGACCCCCAGACCGTCAGGCCGCCAACAAGTCCATAGCAGGGGACCGAGTCAAGGAGATGGGGACCCACCACAGCAGCGGCGGCGGAACCCCCCCCAATACCCTGCGGACACGGCCAGTAGCCGGGTTGAGTGCCACCGCATGAGCCCGGGGGAGCAATGGCCAGGCACCGGCCCAGGTCCCCCGGGTCACAGGGGGGCCACGGTTGTGCGGGCAGGGCAGGGGCAATGGGGCCGCAGCCGTCCGGGAACGGCCCCCAGTCTTTGAACTCTAGACCGTCCCCAGCAGCCGCAGCCCACCTCCCCATGAGGGAAGTTTGGGGGGCCAGCAGTATTCGATGGGCAGTCCACGGTCTCTAAGGTGCCGAGGCCCCGCCCATCACACGTACTGAACCCCAGCCACCGCCCCCACCCACCATGCATCACCCAGGGGGACAGCAGCACTTGCATGGGCGGTACATGGTCACTACGGTAACATGGGTCCGCCCAATGCCTCCGCCGTCCCCCCAATGCGGCCCCCCCCACCCGGGAAGCCCCCGAAAGACCGACCAGCCCGGCCACGAACCCCCAGGACCAAGGGCGACAAACCCCCCGACCACGGCACATGCCACACAGGGCGGGTAGAGGACCACAGCCACTGCTGCAGCAGACACCCACCCCAAGACAGGCCCCCCACCACAGACCAGGCGAAGCCATCGGGGCCGGAAGGTCATCCAGAACACCCGGCCAGCCCCAGCCCCATCCCCGACGGCTCACCCGCCGACCCTGTCGGCGGGACCAGCAACCCCCCAGCCCCAGCACCGCCCCCAGCGCAACCCCCCATCCACCACCCCAGCCACCCCCGCCAGCACCCGCCCCCACGCACCATCAAAAACCCCCCGGGAGCGGGCCACCCCCCCGCCGGCACACGGGGCCATCGCGGCACCAGCGGTGACCACCACCAGGCCCAAGGCACCCACAGGCCCCACCCACCGGACCCCCACACCCGAACCGGCCAAGCCAGAACGGCCCCGGCGAGAAAAGAAGGATATACAGAGCTCGGTGTCTAAAACTAAAACTAAAACTCCTCCAGCATTCTCAGCCTATAGCAGCTAAGATAAACAGTTTTGTTAGTTATGACAGCTAGAGATAAACAGTCAAGTTAATTATAGGCTTTATCGAAAAGTAAGGTTTTAAGATTATTTTTAAACATAGAGAGGGTGTCTGCCCTCCGGACTGAAGCCGGTAGTTTGTTCCACAGTAGAGGGGCTTGAAAACTAAAGGCCCTGGCTCCGAATCTACATTTAGAGATTTGTGGTATAACTAGTAGATCAGAGTTTAGGGATCGTAAGGTCCTTGAGGGTTGGTAAGTTTGGATTAAATCTTTAATGTATGTTGGTGCTAGACCATGTAAGGCTTTATAGGTTAGGAGAAGGATTTTAAACTGTATTCTAAATTCTACAGGAAGCCAATGTAGGGAAGACAGTACAGGGGAAATGTGTTCGCGCCTCTTAGTCTTAGTCAGGACACGAGCTGCAGAGTTCTGAATGAGCTGAAGATTCTGAGAGACTTTTTAGAACAGCCTGACAGAAGAGAGTTACAATAGTCCAGCCTGGAGGTTACAAAAGCATGGATGAGCTTCTCAGCAGCATCTAAAGGAAGGAAGTGCCTGATTTTTTAAATGTTACGAAGGTGGAAGCAAGCAGTCCGTGAGATTTGTTTTATGTGTGAGTTAAATGATAAGTCCTCGTCAAAGCAAACACCCAGATTCTTTACAGTGGTGCTAGTAGCAGGAGCAAGTCCATTTTGTAAAGCTAGATCATTAGTTAATAATTGTCATATATACTGTACTATGTTATATATATATATAACATATATACTTGTTACTACACTATCACAACACCAGAGTCAAGTACTGGACAATACTACACATATATACTTGTAACTACACTATCACAACACCAGAGTCAAGTACTGGACAATACTACACATATATACTTGTTACTACACTATCACAACACCAGAGTCCAGTACTGGACAATACTACACATATATACTTGTTACTACACTATCACAACACCGGAGTCAAATACTGGACAATACTACACATATATACTTGTTACTACACTATCACAACACCAGAATCAAGTACTGGACAATACTACACATATATACTTGTAACTACACTATCACAACACCGGAGTCAAATACTGGACAATACTACACATATATACTTGTTACAACACTATCACAACACCAGAATCAAGTACTGGACACTACTACACATATATACTTGTAACTACACTATCACAACACCAGGGTCAAGTACTCAAAAATACTACCAAATATACTTGTTACTACACTATCACAACAACAGAGTAAAGTACTGGACAATACTACACATATATAGTTGTAACTACACTATCACAACACCAGAGTCGAGTACTCAACAATACTACACATATATACTTGTTACTACACTATCGCAACACCAGAGTCAAGTACTGGACAATACTATACATATATACTTGTAACTACACTATCACAACACCAGAGTCAAGTACTCAAAAATACTACCAAATATACTTGTTACTACACTATCACAACAACAGAGTCAAGTACTGGACAATACTACACATATATACTTGTTACTACACTATCACAACACCAGAGTCAAGTACTCCACAATACTACACATATATACTTGATACTACACTATCTCAACACCAGAGTCAAGTACTGGACAATACTCCACATATATACTTGTTACTACACTATCACAACACCAGAGTCAAGTACTGGACAATAGTACACATATATACTTGTTACTACACTATCACAACACCAGAATCAAGTACTGGACAATACTACACATATATACTTGTAACTACACTATCACAACACCGGAGTCAAATACTGGACAATACTACACATATATACTTGTTACTACACTATCACAACACCAGAGTCAAGTACTGTACAATACTACACAATCATATTTGTTACTACACTATCACAACACCAGAGTCAAGTACTCAACAATACTACACATATATACTTGTTACTACACTATCACAACACCAGAGTCAAGTACTGGACAATAATACACATATATATACTTGTTACTACACTATCACAACACCAGAGTCAAGTACTCAACAATACTACACAAATATACTTGTTACTACACTATCACAACACCAGAGTCAAGTACTCAACAATACTACACAAATATACTTGTTACTACACTAACACAACACCAGAGTCAGGTACTCAACAATACTACACAAATATACTTGTTACTACACTATAAAAACACCAGAGTCGAGTACTCAACAGTACTACACATATATACGTGTTACTACACTATCACAACACCAGAGTCAGGTACTCAACAATACTACACAAATATACTTGTTACTACACTATAAAAACACCAGAGTCAAATACTGGACAATACTACACATATATACTTGTAACTACACTATCACAACACCAGAGTCAAGTACTGGACAATACTACACATATATACTTGTTACTACACTATCACAACACCAGAATCAAGTACTGGACAATACTACACATATATACTTGTTACTACACTATCACAACACCAGAATCAAGTACTGGACAATACTACACATATATACTTGTAACTACACTATAACAACACCGGAGTCAAATACTGGACAATACTACACATATATACTTGTTACTACACTATCACAACACCAGAATCAAGAACTGGACAATACTCCACATATATACTTGTTACTACACTATCACAACACCAGGGTCAAGTACTCAAAAATACTACCAAATATACTTGTTACTACACTATCACAACACCAGAGTCGAGTACTAAACAATACTACACATATATACTTGTAACTACACTATCACAACACCAGGGTCAAGTACTCAAAAATACTACCAAATATACTTGTTACTACACTATCACAACACCAGAGTCGAGTACTAAACAATACTACACATATATACTTGTTACTACACTATCACAACACCAGAGTCAAGTACTGGACAATACTATACATATATACTTGTAACTACACTATCACAACACCAGAGTCAAGTACTCAACACACTACCAAATATACTTGTTACTACACTATCACAACAACAGAGTCAAGTACTGGACAATACTACACATATATACTTGTTACTACACTATCACAACACCAGAGTCAAGTACTGGACAATACTACACAATTATACTTGTTACTACACTATCACAACACCAGAGTCAAGTACTCAACAATACTACACATATATACTTGTTACTACACTATCACAACACCAGAGTCAAGTACTGTACAATACAACACAATTATACTTGTTACTACACTATCACAACGCCAGAGTCAAGTACTCAACAATACTACACATATATACTTGTTACTACACTATCACAACACCAGAGTCAAGTACTGGACAATACTACACATATATATACTTGTTACTCCACTATCACAACACCAGAGTCAAGTACTCAAAAATACTACCAAATATACTTGTTACTACACTATCAAAACAACAGAGTCAAGTACTGGACAATACTACACATATATAGTTGTAACTACACTATCACAACACCAGAGTCGAGTACTCAACAATACTACACATATATACTTGTTACTACACTATCACAACACCAGAGTCAAGTACTGGACAATACTATACATATATACTTGTAACTACACTATCACAACACCAGAGTCAAGTACTCAAAAATACTACACAAATATACTTGTTACTCCGTTATCACAACAACAGAGTCAAGTACTGGACAATACTACACATATATACTTGTTACTACACTATCACAACACCAGAGTCAAGTACTGGACAATACTACACATATATACTTGTAACTACACTATCACAACACCAGAGTCGAGTACTCAACAGTACTACACATATATACGTGTTACTACACTATCACAACACCAGAGTCAAGTACTGGACAATACTAGACATATATACTTGTTACTACACTATCACAACACCAGAGTCAAGTACTGTACAATACTACACATTTATACTTGTTACTACACTATCACAACACCAGAGTCAAGTACTCAAAAATACTACACAAATATACTTGTTACTCCGTTATCACAACAACAGAGTCAAGTACTGGACAATACTACACATATATACTTGTTACTACACTATCACAACACCAGAGTCAAGTACTGGACAATACTACACATATATACTTGTAACTACACTATCACAACACCAGAGTCGAGTACTCAACAGTACTACACATATATACGTGTTACTACACTATCACAACACCAGAGTCAAGTACTGGACAATACTAGACATATATACTTGTTACTACACTATCACAACACCAGAGTCAAGTACTGGACAATACTACACATATATACTTGTTACTACACTATCACAACACCAGAGTCAAGTACTCAAAAATACTACACAAATATACTTGTTACTACACTATCACAACAACAGAGTCAAGTACTGGACAATACTACACATATATACTTGTTACTACACTATCACAACACCAGAGTCAAGTACTGGACAATACTACACATATATACTTGTAACTACACTATCACAACACCAGAGTCGAGTACTCAACAGTACTACACATAAAATAGGTTACTACACTATCACAACACCAGAGTCAAGTACTGGACAATACTAGACATATATACTTGTTACTACACTATCACAACACCAGAGTCAAGTACTGGACAATACTACACATATATACTTGTTACTACACTATCACAACACCAGAGTCAAGTACTGTACAATACTACACAATTATACTTGTTACTACACTATCACAACACCAGAGTCAAGTACTCAACAATACTACACATATATACTTGTTACTACACTATCACAACACCAGAGTCAAGTACTGGACAATAATACACATATATATACTTGTTACTACACTATCACAACACCAGAGTCAAGTACTCAACAATACTACACAAATATACTTGTTACTACACTATCAGAACAACAGAGTCAAGTACTGGACAATACTACACATGTATACTTGTTACTACACTATCACAACACCAGAGTCAAGTACTCAACAATACTACACAAATATACTTTTTACTACACTATCACAACACCAGAGTCAAGTACTCAACAATACTACACAAATATACTTGTTACTACACTATCACAACACCAGAGTCGAGTACTCAACAGTACTACACATATATACGTGTTACTACACTATCACAACACCAGAGTCAAGTACTGGACAATACTACACATATATACTTGTAACTACACTATCACAACACCAGAGTCAAGTACTCAACAATACTACACATATAAACTTGTTACTACACTATCACAACACCAGAGTCAAGTACTCAACAATACTACACAAATATACTTGTTACTACACTATCACAACACCAGAGTCGAGTACTCAACAGTACTACACATATATACGTGTTACTACACTATCACAACACCAGAGTCAAGTACTGGACAATACTACACATATATACTTGTAACTACACTATCACAACACCAGAGTCAAGTACTCAACAATACTACACATATAATCTTGTTACTACACTATCACAACACCAGAGTCAAGTACTCAACAATACTACACAAATATACTTGTTACTACACTATCACAACAACAGAGTCAAGTACTGGACAATACTACACATGTATACTTGTTACTACACTATCACAACACCAGAGTCAAGTACTGGACAATACTACACATATATATACTTGTTACTACACTATCACAACACCATAGTCAAGTACTCAACAATACTACACAAATATACTTGTTACTACACTATCACAACACCAGAGTCGAGTACTCAACAGTACTACACATATATACGTGTTACTACACTATCACAACACCAGAGTCAAGTACTGGACAATACTACACATATATACTTGTAACTACACTATCACAACACCAGAGTCAAGTACTCAACAATACTACACATATAAACTTGTTACTACACTATCACAACACCAGAGTCAAGTACTCAACAATACTACACAAATATACTTGTTACTACACTATCACAACAACAGAGTCAAGTACTGGACAATACTACACATGTATACTTGTTACTACACTATCACAACACCAGAGTCAAGTACTGGACAATACTACACATATATATACTTGTTACTACACTATCACAACACCATAGTCAAGTACTCAACAATACTACACAAATATACTTGTTACTACACTATCACAACACCAGAGTCGAGTACTCAACAGTACTACACATATATACGTGTTACTACACTATCACAACACCAGAGTCAAGTACTGGACAATACTACACATATATACTTGTAACTACACTATCACAACACCAGAGTCAAGTACTCAACAATACTACACATATAAACTTGTTACTACACTATCACAACACCAGAGTCAAGTACTCAACAATACTACACAAATATACTTGTTACTACACTATCACTATATATTACAATTTATTGTATCGTTTTCATTGTATGTGAGACGTATCTGCTGATTTGTGAAATATAAATATACAGGTGTGTGTGTGTGTGTGTGTGTGTGTGTGTGTGTGTGTGTGTGTGTGTGTGTGTGCGTGTGTGTGCGTGTGTGTGCGTGTGTGTGTGTGTGTGTGTGCGTGTGTGTGCGTGTGTGTGCGTGTGTGCGCGTGTGTGCGTGTGCGTGTGTGTGCGTGTGTGTGTGTGTGTGCGCGTGTGTGCGCGTGTGTGCGTGTGTGTGCGTGTGCGTGTGTGTGCGTGTGTGCGCGTGTGTGCGCGTGTGTGCGTGTGTGTGTGTGTGCATGTGTGTGTGTGTGTGCGTGTGTGTGTGTGTGTGTGTGTGTGTGTGTGTGTGTGTGTGTGTGTGTTAGAATCAAGGTGTGTCTTTGTCCTGAACAACATGTGTTTTCCAGGAAGTTTAATAATGTGGATCAACAGGTTGGAGCAGATCGTGGCAGAGACTTGTGACTGAGACTATAAAAGAGTTCACCTGTGAAGGAGTGTTTCAGTCGCAGAGACATGGAGACTAGAGTTGATCTGAGATCTTGTTGCATCTGTCTGGATCTACTGAAGGATCCAGTCACTCTTCACTGTGGACACAACTACTGTAAGACCTGTGTTGAAGGTCACTGGCAGGAGAAGAACATCTACGAGTGTCCTCAGTGCAGACGGAGCTTCAGCGAGAGACCTGTCCTCCAGAAGAACACTGTGTTAGCAGAGTTAGTGGAGGAGCTGAAGAAGACTGGAGCAGCTGAGGACCTCTGCTCTGCTGGACCTGAAGATGTGACCTGTGACGTCTGCACTGGGAGGAAGATGAAAGCCCTCAAGTCCTGTCTGGTGTGTCTGGTCTCCTACTGTGACCTTCACCTCCAGACTCATCTAGAAGCTCCGGCCTACAGGAGACACAAGCTGGTCCAGCCGTCCAAGCAGCTCCAGGAGATGATCTGCTCTGAACACGAGGAGGAGAAGAAGATGTTCTGTCGTTCTGATCAGCAGCTCATCTGTCATCTCTGTGCTGTGGACCAACACAAAGATCATGACATCGTCTCGACCACAGCAGAGAGGAGGGAGAGAGACAAAGACCTGGATCAGAGTCAAGGAAGGATCCAGCAGAAGATCCAGAAGAGAGAGAAGGAAGTGACGCTGCTCCAGCAGGAGCAGAAGAACATCAGAGTCTCTGCTGAGGAAGCAGTGAAGGACAGTCAGGAGACCCTCGTCCAGATGATCCAGATGATCCAGAGAAGAATGCCTGACGTGGAGCAGAAGATCAGATCTCTGCAGGAGACTGAAGACGCTCGAGTCCGAGGACTTGAGGAGCAGCTGGAGCAGGAGATCTCTGAGCTGAAGAAGAAAGAGGCTGAGCTGCAGCAGCTGTCACTCACCGACAGTCACACCATCTTCCTGCAGAACTGGACCTCACTCTCAGAGGTCAGTGAAGACACGACCTCACTCTCAGAGGTCAGTGAAGACACGACCTCACTCTCAGAGGTCAGTGAAGACACGACCTCCTCCACGACCCTTGAGCAAACTCACCGTCGCTTCCAGGAAGTAACAGCAGCCGTGTCAGCCTGCAGAGACCAAGTCCAGGACCTTCTGAGAGACATGTGGACCGACATCTCAATGATGTTCCATCAAGAGACCAGAGAGCAGTTCCTCACACACTCACAGGACATCACTCTGGATCCAAACACTGCAGACTCAAGGTTGATGTTGTCTGAAGGAAACAAGAAAGTGACAAACATGAGAAAACATCAGCCTCGTCCTGATCATCCAGACAGATTCAAAAATTCTCTTCAGGTCTTGAGTCAAGAGTCTCTGACTGGACGTTGTTACTGGGAGGTGAAGATAACAGGAAGATATGTTGGAGTATCAGTTTCATACAAGAACATCAGCAGATCAGGAGATGAAAGTTTATTTGGATATAATGACAAATCTTGGAGTTTATATTGTGACGACTCTGTTTGTTTTTTTAAACACAACAGCATCAGAACTATAGTCTCCAGTGTCAGACCCTCCACAGTGGGGGTGTACCTGGATCACTCTGCAGGTCTTCTGTCCTTCTACAGCGTCTCTGAGACCATGACTCTCCTCCACAGAGTCCAGACCAGCTTCTCTCAACCTCTTCATGCTGGAGTCATGGTTCCATCCTCGTGTGAGTTTGTGAAGCTGAAGTAGACGACAGTGAGATTGTGAGTCTCCAGGAGTGACATCATCACATGAAGCTTCAATGTTTGGATGAACGTCTCTGAGAACGTTTGTCGTTTGTGCCGCAGTGAAGACACAGTGACGTCATGTGACTGGATTAGAACCTCTGTGATTGGATTGTTCCTGATGATGACGAGTCTTCTTTAAATCTTCTTTAATAAACACCTTCATGATCCGGTGATGATGGCAGCAGTCGTTACTCAAGTACTCCACAGTACTACAAATATATCCTGGTTACTACAGTATCTCATTGGATGTTATGGTTGCCTCTGTATCGTGATACGTATCATCAGATTCTTGACAATACACACACTTACACAGCCAGTCGTCCACGAGGAGTCAGAAAGAAGAAGAATTGATGTACATTTGGTTTGGATTCAATATTACAGTCTGAAAGGAATTTGATTTTGTGAAAAAAAGATTTTCTCCAAAGAAGTAAAGATGAAAATGAGTTCAACACAAACTATATCTTGTATCAGAGAAACCAGATCCTTGGATTCAGTGTTATGTTGAGTTATGCTGTATTTTAAAAATGTACATATAGAAACATTGATTTTTATTCACTCAAATCTCCTCTTAAAACACACTTTTATTCTCTTTTAACACAGCATGAGACTCTGAGCTGTTTTTAGTGCTTTTGACTTGTTTTATTTTTGTGTTTTAACTGCTTTCTTAGTACTTTCATGTCATTGTTCAACACTTTGTATCGACTGTTGTTTTTAAAGTGTTTTATCAATAAACTTGATTGATTGATTATTTGTTCTTATTGAAATGTTAATCTAAATCAATGAATTATCTTTTTGAATCATTTATTCTAAATATAATAATATATAGATTATATATATATTTACACATTGAGTTCAATATTTTAATTCCAATAATTCAAAAACACATTTTCTAAATGCAATATTCTTTGGTTTATTCAATATAACATCGACATCTTTATATTTACTTTCTTACACCTTCGTTCTAAGATCACAATCAAAACTACTTTTATTGTTGTAAACACAACCGTGGATATTATGTGGTGACAACACAAAATTACATGTTATTAATGAATAAATTAATACAAATAACACAAAATTACATGTTATTAATGAATACATTGATACAAATAACACAAAAGTACATGTTAATAATGAATAAATTAATACAAATAACACAAAAGTACATGTTAATAATGAATAAATTAATACAAACAACACAAAAGTACATGTTAATAATGAATAAATTAATACAAATAACACAAAATTACATGTTAATAATGAATAAATTAATACAAATAACACAAAAGTACATGTTAATAATGAATAAATTAATACAAATAACACAAAAGTACATGTTAATAATGAATAAATTAATACAAACAACACAAAAGTACATGTTAATAATGAATAAATTAATACAAATAACACAAAATTACATGTTAATAATGAATAAATTAATACAAATAACACAAAATTACATGTTAATAATGAATAAATTAATACAAATAACACAAAAGTACATGTTAATAATGAATAAATTAATACAAATAACACAAAATTACATGTTAATAATGAATAAATTAATACAAATAACACAAAAGTACATGTTAATAATGAATAAATTAATACAAATAACACAAAATTACATGTTAATAATGATTAAATTAATACAAATAACACAAAAGTACATGTTAATAATGAATAAATTAATACAAATAACACAAAAGTACATGTTAATAATGAATAAATTAATACAAATAACACAACATTACATGTTAATAATGATTAAATTAATACAAATAACACAAAATTACATGTTAATAATGAATAAATTAATACAAATAACACGAAATTACATGTTAATAATGAATAAATTAATACAAATAACACAAAATTACATGTTAATAATGAATAAATTAATACAAATAACACGAAATTACATGTTAATAATGAATAAATTAATACAAATAACACAAAATTACATGTTAATAATGAATACATTAATACAAATAACACGAAATTACATGTTAATAATGAATAAATTAATACAAATAACACAAAAGTACATGTTAATAATGAATAAATTAATACAAATAACACAAAATTACATGTTAATAATGAATAAATTAATACAAATAACACAAAAGTACATGTTAATAATGAATAAATTAATACAAATAACACAAAAGTACATGTTAATAATGAATAAATTAATACAAATAACACAAAATTACATGTTAATAATGAATAAATTAATACAAACAACACAAAAGTACATGTTAATAATGAATAAATTAATACAAATAACACAAAATTACATGTTAATAATGAATAAATTAATACAACTAACACAAAATTACATGTTAATAATGAATAAATTAATACAAATAACACAAAAGTACATGTTAATAATGAATAAATTAATACAAATAACACAAAAGTACATGTTAATAATGAATAAATTAATACAAATAACACAAAATTACATGTTAATAATGAATAAATTAATACAAATAACACAAAAGTACATGTTAATAATGAATAAATTAATACAAATAACACAAAATTACATGTTAATAATGATTAAATTAATACAAATAACACAAAAGTACATGTTAATAATGAATAAATTAATACAAATAACACAAAAGTACATGTTAATAATGAATAAATTAATACAAATAACACAACATTACATGTTAATAATGATTAAATTAATACAAATAACACAAAATTACATGTTAATAATGAATAAATGAATACAAATAACACGAAATTACATGTTAATAATGAATAAATTAATACAAATAACACAAAATTACATGTTAATAATGAATAAATTAATACAAATAACACGAAATTACATGTTAATAATGAATAAATTAATACAAATAACACAAAATTACATGTTAATAATGAATACATTAATACAAATAACACGAAATTACATGTTAATAATGAATAAATTAATACAAATAACACAAAAGTACATGTTAATAATGAATAAATTAATACAAATAACACAAAATTACATGTTAATAATGAATAAATTAATACAAATAACACAACATTAGTGCAACAGTCCATACTTTCCATTTTGCACATTTTCTGCACTTTATACATAATTACATTTTTATTTATGTTTAATGTTGTTTTTTTTACTGTTGGTGGAACAATTCACTAGCAATTGAAATAATAATAATTCTGGTTCTGATGTATAAACATGTTTTTGTATAGAATATAAGTCTTAATTAAGAAGATAAATATATTAGATTATTTTGTCCTTTATATATACTGTGTTTATACAAAATGTACCTTTCAATGTAAAACATATTTAATTCAAATCTTAAAAAAGCTTCATTTCAAGAATAAAATTCAAAGTGTCAACATTTGAAACATGAAAGCGTTCAATATTCTGACACTGATTGACTTCCGTCCTCAAGTTTGAACTAATGTTTCTTATTCTCTCTGTGAACGATCAACACACTGTGGTGTGTTCAGAGGATGATGTTGTGAACTTAACAATATGTTCCGTTACTATGAATCACAAACAGAAAACTATGAATAACAAATACAAAAAATAATAATAATTGGAATGAAATAAAAACAGATTTTTCTTTTTTTAAATGAGACATTGTCATAAAATGTCATACAAATAAATAATGAATGAGTGATATTAGTTCCATTAAAATGTGTATTATTCATATAGAATATTAAAAATTGTTTTTTGTTTTTTTTAAATAATTCAAAAATGTATTTTGTAATTCAATTTTATTTTTACAGCATTTTAAATTCAATATAAAATGTTGGTGTAATAGGATATCAAAAGAGTTCTGAGGTACTTGATCAACTTCGATTATACCACTATTATACTATTGTACACTATTATACCTACATTTTTATATTGAATTAAAAAAACTTACAAGTTAGAAAAAATATTGAGTTCATGAAAATATTGTATTAATTTTTGGAATAAAAATATCAAACTCTAGGTGTAAAATTTGAAAATTTGAAAATTAAAAAAAAGATATACATATATATATATATATATATATATATTGTAGTGATATGTAGTCACAAATAAACAAGCGTGGAATATCCGTGTAGGAGTTTTATTAACACACGTCTTTAGCCGTAGCTTCGGACCAAGAACAACACGTCACTCCCGATGTATCCATGCGCCGTGCGCTATAGAAAACATAGTCCCTTAACACCACATCTCCCTTCCTTTGAGTCTGTTGAGACACAGTGTTACCAGAACCTAATAAACATTTTCTTCAGAACAAATCAATAGAGATTTGTGCAAACAATATTTCAAGCATGTTTCTCGTAACATTTCTAATATCCCAGATATCACTCCTTTAACATCTAACTAGGGTATTCTCTCCGAACATTTATTGACACAAACTCCTTCAATCTTTCTGGAGGTTTTATTTCCACTTCTTCTCAACACTTTAGGACTCTCCGGTTTGACAGGAGAAGAATCTTCTTCTGTGGCTTCCGTTTGTTCACATTTTCCTTCTCAGTCTCGAGCCTTCAGTTGGTTGTTCAGGTGTTTAAACCGTTGTCTGAGATGATCTGTTTGGTCTCACTTCACCTTCGTCAGTCTGGACTATAGATGACCTTGGTGGATCAAAGCGTTTAACAACAGTCGCAGGTTTGATCCTTTTCCTGCTCTAGTTTTACACTAAAGTTCCGGATTGCAGCTCCGGCAAGGGTTTAGGATTGTACCTTGTGTTAAAGTTTCGACTGTACCTTTCCTTTCCTTCTGCATCTTTTTGCCTCACCTGCATCAGATCAGGCCATGCAGGCTGCGATCTAAGCTTCAATGGTTGGAAGAGTTGTGCGGATTTGTCTTCCCAACATCAACTGAGCTGGACTCACTCCAGTCACTTGTAAAGGTGTTGCTCTGTAGGACAAGAGTGCTAGTGATGGATCACTCTGTCTCAGGATCTGTTTTGCAGTTTGCACTGCCCTCTCTGCCTCACCATTAGCCTGTGCATTATTCTAGTTATATGATCAAAATCATAAGCTCTTGAAAAAGGCTGCAAACTCTTGACCTGAAAACTGTGGTCCTCTGTCAGTTATGAGTTTGTTTGGACAACCCCATCTTGCAAAGATGTTCTTCAGGCTGAAAACTGTACTGTCAGTGGTCAATTTTGAAAGGTGCAAAATTTCAATATACCGGGAAAAATAATCAACCACCACTAAATCGTTTTTTCCCTCAAAGTGACAAATGTCCGCCGAGATTCTCTCCCACGGACGACCTGGTAGCGGTGAACAGATAAGAGGCTCTTTCCTGTGAGATGGTTTCATCTCCTGACATTCTCTACACCACAGGTGTCAAACCGCTCCAGAAAAGGTTCAGGGGTCAATTTCTCTCAATTCTACATTCAAATGATAGAATATTTTGTGGAATAGTCACATCTTCAAGAAGAGATCAATGTCAGTCCATGATTGTTACCCATGGAAAGTATTTATTTATCTTCAATGTCCCATTTAAATGATCTAAAACAGGGGTGTCACACTTTTTCGGTTGGCGAGCTACTTTTCTAAAGATCAAGTTCAAAAGATCTACGATCATCAAATTTGCTCAACAGAAGTAAGAACATACTTCACTCACATGACTTGAAGTGAATGATAGTCATGATGGAAGGATGTGTGGATTTAATCATCTTCATAGAAATACTGACTTACATAAATAACTAGAGTCAGTCAGTGAGGAGCATATTTCCTCATAAGAAGATACTTTTCCTCTGAGAGTAACTTCCAAAGATGTCCATGAGACCTGGTCTTAAGCTCAGTGTCAGCATGTGCGTGACACGAATTGGAGCCTTTTTCCATGTCGAAATCAACAAACAATTCAGACGGGTTCATCCCTTTCCATGCCTCCATTTCAATATGTCCATCATGTTTAAATGAAGCACAAGAATTAAATGTATCCATTTCTGTGATCATGAAAAAAACAAAAACAAATGAAAACATGAATTTAAACTAACAGTTTATATTTGTTAATTTTAAACATGTCTGATATGAATCACACAAGTGGATTATTTAAATGTTAAAACATCTTCAGATGAAGTTTAACGAGAATAAAACTGTTCATCAGTAACTTCACATCATCATCGTCTCTGACGTCATTAGTATTTGTGTCTCACCTGCACCTGTTTAACGTGTTTGTGTTTCAGCGTATTCTTATTATATTCGTGAGATAAAGGTCATTTACAAACAGTCATGTGATGGTTTATTAATACAAGTGTGTTTTAAGGACGTGATCACAAAAGGAAAACCAGCATTTGTTGCTTTCATTGAAGCTGCAGCTTGACTTTGATGGAACTGACGTCATGTTTGTGTGACTCTAGAGAAGAACCTGAAGCCATCAAACATTATGTTCGATATATTATTAAAAAAAACAAAGCTTATAATTCTATATCGTTTTTCTGAACTGCATAAAATGACTGTCGCACGTTTTGCTCTTTTTATTCTCGATTCATAAGAACTTTGCCGTGCGTTCACTGGAAGAGGCGGGAGCTCTGATTGGCTGATGCTCATGTCAATCAAATTGACAACCAATCGGCGCAATAACTATTTGATTGACCTGCACAGCAGCCAATCAGAGCTCTCTTCCCTATTTTCTTACATCATTTTTATTAAATCACGTGATCTACTAGCAGCAGCTTGCACGGTGCCACAGCGTGTATGGACACATACACAAGCGCTGTGTGCTGTGATTGGCTGCGTAGCGTAAGTAAACCGTATCGTATCATTGGCTGGACACCTGTCACTCACTGAGGTGCAGATGTTCTTGTGCGCTGAGAATGTTCGATCGACACTTCACTCTGCCTCGGTGACCATCGTGAACGCGCTGTAGTATTTCCGACCTCATGTTTTGTGGAACTACTATTCTGTCCTTGTAAAGTAATAAACTCTGTGACACAGTAAGGTGATCACGATGTGAGAAATAAGGTTTCACACATACCGGTACATCAGCGTAATACCTCGGCCATCCATCTGTAATGAACTTTTGGACCGACTTCAACTCTGGGTCTAGTTGAGTCTGCTTTCTAATCAGTTCCAGCTTTCCAGGGGAAACTTTCTTGAACTGCTTCTCATACGCTTCCATCTCACTGGTCAGTTCTGATACTTCTTGTTTAACTTCTACCAGTGGATGTCGAGAGAGTGTATCTGCCACGACTAACAGTTTCTGGTACAAACTCTGCCACAGGATTGTATCTCATCCTGCGGATCAGCAGTCTCTGGCCCCTCATAGGCACACAGTCCAGATCTGTGAGGGCAACGTCACGCCGACCCGCAATGTGCGGTGCTTTGCCAACACCAAGCCATGGGTGACCCCTCAACTTCAAGTTCTGCTGAACAAGAAGAAGAGGGTGTTTGCTTCAGGGAGCAGAGAGGAGCTTAAGGAGGTCAAGCGTGAACTCAAGAAGGCGATCAGGATGGCCAAGGAGGAATACAAGAGGAAACTGGAGGAGCAACTGGCGCAGGGCAACACAAGGGATGTGTGGAAAGGCCTGAAGAACATCTCAGATCATGGCCAGAGTGGAGCCAGAGCCACAGCAGGGGGAGACCAAAGATGGGCCACTGAACTTAACCAGTATTTCAACCGGTTTGATCAGGGCCCCCCTCCCCCCTCCACCTCTGCCCCTCACTCTTCACAAAGCTGTTTTTCCCCTGCTTCAGCCCCCTCCCCCCAACTGTTCTCACCTCCAAGCCACCTTTCTCCCCCCCAACACGCCCTACTGCCACAACTGCCCAACCCCCCACAGCCACCTCTCTCTGTTACATCTGAACAGGTGAGGAGAGAATTAAGGCGACTGAAGATCAGGAAAGCTGCTGGACCAGATGGACTCAGCCCCAGACTGCTCAGGGACTGTGCTGATCAACTCTGTGAGCTGGTCACACACATCTTCAACCTGAGCCTCAAACTGGAGAAGGTCCCGGTCCAGTGGAAGACCTCCTGTGTGGTTCCGGTTCCCAAGGCGGTATACGCGAAGGAGCCGAGCCACTTCAGACCAGTCGCCCTGACCTCCCATCTGATGAAGACCTTGGAGAGGCTGGTACTCCGCGAGCTACGCACGACGGTGAGCTCTGCGTTGGATCCGCTGCAGTTCGCCTACAGGCCAAAGATGGGGGTGGACGACGCCGTCATCTACCTGCAGCAACGGGCACTGACTCATCTGGAAGCCGCCGGTAGCACTGTGAGAGTCATGTTTTTTGACTTCTCAAGTGCTTTCAACACCATCCAGCCGGCGCTGCTAAGGAAGAAGATGGAGGACGCAGGAGTTGGGACACAGCTGGCAGCATGGACGATGGACTACCTCACCAACAGGCCGCAGTATGTGAGGCTGCAGGACTGCAGGTCTGAGGTGACCATCTGTGCCTCAAGGGACAGTGCTGTCACCTTTCCTTTTTTCCCTCTACACGGCGGACTTTACCTATGACTCCAGCAGCTGTCACCTCCAGAAGTTTTCCGACGACTCGGCCATTGTGGGCTGCGTGTCTGGGGGGGGCGAGCTGGAGTACAGGTCAGTCATCAAGGACTTTGTTGACTGGTGTGAGAGCAACTACCTTTGCTTAAACACCGGTAAGACAAGGGAGATGGTGATTGACTTCAGGAAAAAGTCCCCACCACATCAACCGGTGAGCATCCAGGGCTCGGACATTGAGCTAGTGGACAGCTTCAAATACCTGGGTGTTCACCTCAACAATAAACTGAACTGGTCCACACACATCAACGCCGTGTATAAGAAGGGCCGAAGTCGCCTCCACCTCCTGGGGAGACTGAGGTCCTTCGGAGTGTGCAGACCACTTTTAAGGACCTTTTATGACTCCGTGGTAGCCTCTGCTATCCACTACGCTGTGGTCTGCTGGGGAGCAGCAGCACGGACCGGGACAGGAAGAGACTGAACAGGCTGGTCACGAGGGCCGGCTCTGTCCTGGGCCGCTCGCTGGACTCGGTGGGAGAGAGGAGGACACTCTCCAGACTATCCTCCATCAGGGACAACGCTCTTCACCCACTGCACCTGACCGTGGAGGAGCAGCTCCTTCAGTGGCAGGCTCAGGCCCCCCAGTGTAGGACGGAGCGTTATAGAAGGTCCTTCATCCCAACTGGTGTCAGGATATTTAACTCTCTACTTTAAATATCCTGATGCTAATCCGTAGTGTGTTTTTCTTCTCGTTTGTTTTTTTATTTTATTTTTTTCCGTTTTTTATTTCTATTTTATTTTATTTTTATTCTATTTTATTTTGTTAATAGTGTCAAATTTCAAATTTTGTAAATAATTTGTATATTCTTAAGATCGTTTTTATTTTGTATTATCTCTTTTATTATTTCTTTTTTCCTTGCACTTTATTTTTTTAAACTGCGCTGTTGTGAAAGTGTGTTTCCCCTCTGGATGAATAAAGCTTTTCTATTCTATTCTATTCTATTCTATTTGCTGTTAATTGTGGTACAAGTGGTTTGTGGTCAGTCTGAAGTCTGAAAGAATCTAGACCGTACAGATATCTGCTCAACTTTCCACATGTCCACACTGCAGAAGGCACTCTTTCTCAATTTGAAGCGCTTCTCGGCATCAGTTAATGTTCTAGAACAATAAGCTACCGGTCTCAGCTGCCCATCATGTTCCTGCATTAAGACGCCTCCAAGCCCAGAGCTACTTGAATCAGCACCTATCACTGTGGTTTTGTTCACGTCCTAATAAGCTAACACAGGAGCTTCAACCTGTGCAGGGCCCCATGTCCATGTTCCATCAGTCTTTAACAAGTCATTCAGGGGTTTGGTAATATCAGACAGGTGAGGAAGATACCTGCCCAAATAATGAACCATCCCCAGAATCCTTCTGAGGTCCATTGTTTGGTTCAGCTGCATGATGGCTTGAACTTTCACATCATCTGGACGTATTCCGTTCTCATCAATGGAGTGTCCCAAGTAGTTAAGTTTCCGCTGTCGCAGTGAGACCTTCTCATTGTTCAGCTTCAGGCCTGCTCTCCTCAGGGTGTCAAGAGTCTTTTGAAGGATCTCCTCCTGTTGCTCCTCTGACTCCGAATAAACAAGAATGTCATCCATGTATACAGCGACTCCATCAAGGTCTTTCAGCAGTTCTGTCATCTCACGCTGGAAGATTTCTGGGGCACTTGTTGACTGCTCTGTTGAGGTTCTTCAAGTCAACACATATCCTCAGCTGTTCCTTGTTTTTCTTAGGTACTGGTACCATTGGAGCGACCACTCTGTTGGTTCCTTGATTTCTGTTATTACTCCAGCATCAACCATACGTTTCAATTCCTCCTTCACTCTCTGAAGCATAGGTATTGACAATCTTCTTGCTGTTGTCAGACTGTATGGTTGGACATCATCTCTTTTATTGGAGTTACGTTCAATGTTCCATTTTCATTTGAACTTTGGATCTTTTCCTTCTGTGAAGCTTCCACCTCACGATCCGTTTCACTAACCATCGCTGTTGCTACATTTCTTCCGAGCAGATGACTTTCACTACCACAGAGGACGTGAACTTTGAACTTGTAATGTCTCTGTTTACTCCTAGTAGTCGCTGTGAAATAACCCAAACACTCAAGGCGACCTCCTGGGCTGTCCAGTGGTACTTGGACCTTCTTTAATGCAGGTTTTCCACTCATCAACTTGAATGTATTTTCTGATATAACAGTGGTATCAGCGTCAGTGTCAATTTTAAAGTTCATCAGAACGTCAAGAATTCTGAGTTTCACTTTCCAGGCGTCATTAGAGTCGTTTACTTCTGTGACCTCTGAGGAAATGATGGTCGTCTGTCCTCACATTGACCTCGTTGACTGTGAACGACACACAGCAGCAAAATGTCGCATCTTTGTGTCACTCAGAGTTTCTTGCAGGACATCATCTCTTTTTTTTTTTTATATATATATATTTTATTTATACAGTTTTTATAACAAAGTGCAAACATGTTCAAGAGTACAAAAGAAAACCAGGTTATTAAAGCACAGGAAACAAAGAAAATTAAAATAACAAGAAACAAG
The DNA here is from genome assembly GCF_982586985.1 of Callionymus lyra. Taxonomy (NCBI): domain Eukaryota; kingdom Metazoa; phylum Chordata; class Actinopteri; order Syngnathiformes; family Callionymidae; genus Callionymus; species Callionymus lyra. The sequence continues at coordinate 2,854,974 of NC_141822.1, read as the reverse complement.
AATACACAGTACCGAATAAAGTAGACAAGAGTAGAAATATAAGAGAAAAAAAAATAAATTAAAAATAAAAAAGAAAATAAATAAAATAAAATAAAACAACTGTCAGGCAAAAGCTTAATGATAATAAACACTCTTGTAGTACGTCAAGGGGTTCAAAGGACCTCGGTGTCCAGGAGAAAAGTCCAGCTCAAGGATAATTTATAAATGTCTATGCGTCTCTCTTAATGAATTGAATGAAAGGATCCCAGATTTTTTTGTACTTTCCTGCATTCCCAGAAAGGGAAAATCGAATCTCCTCCAGATAGAGGCATGAGGCCATGTCGTTCATCCAGACTTTGTATGATGGAGGAGAAGCTGACTTCCACTCCCGAAGAATAGTCCTCTTTGCCACAACCAAACCGAAGGCGAGGGCCTGCTGAAATGCTTTGGGAAGCTTTTTTGTATCGTTGGTACAACCCATAATAACCAATGATCCATCTGGTACAAGAGTCTGATTGTATGCAACACAAAGACTATTAAAAACATTGGACCAGAAAGAAGTGAGACTTGGACAGGACCAGAACAGGTGTGCAAGAGTACCATCACATTGTTTACATTTATCACATATTGACGAAACATTTGGAAAAATTCGATTCAATTTTGTCTTAGAGTAATGGAGCCGATGAACAACCTTAAACTGAATGAGCTGTAGTCGTACATTTATGGAACAAGATGTTATTGTGGACAAAGAGTCGTTCCACACCTCCTCAGGAATGCTCACATTCAGATCCCTTTCCCATGCATCGTGAATGTGATTTGACGACGGCTTAGTTTCAAATAGTTTGACAAGATGGCTGATAAGATGTTTACAGGTGGGAGACTTCGAGACAATGGTAAAAAAGTTGTGGTCAATTGGGAGCGATTCAAAATTAAGAAAAGACTTACTGACAAAGTTCCTCACTTGAAAATACCTAAAAAGATGGTTGTTTGGCAACTCAAATTTTTCCTTTAACTGCCCGAATGAAGCAAAGTTGCCACCTATATACAGGTCTAATTGTTGTAAGGCCTCTTGTCACGGGTGGAACTCGGCAGGAGACCCAGAAGCGGAAGTGGACAAATATTCCCGGAGCAAATGTTCAAGCAAAAGTCTTTTAATATTCCAGGCGGTCGGAAGGGACCGAAACAAAAAACAAATCAGGAACTCGGGACGAAGGCAGGACGCGGCTGGAGATCGGGATCTCAGATCCGGAACTAAAACAAAAGAGGAAAAAAGACTCACGTGAGCAAAACAAGGCGCTGACAACGTCAGGGGTCTTCAGGGAAACGTTCATAGGAAACACGAGCAGAGAGAATCTATGCCAACCTAGTCTGGAAACTCAATTCTCTGGCGAGTTCTTCAGGTCCGCGACGCTCCTTTTCTGTGGGAAGAACCCGCCATTCAATCACCCCCAGCCGCGCACCTGCCAGCGTCTGTCAAGACACAAAATAAAACACGAACCAAAACAGGAAACCGACTACAAAATAAAACAGGAAAGCACCAAAACATGACAGTACCCCCCCCTCTAGGTAGCGCCTCCAGGCGTTCTACCCGGTCTTTCCGGGTGCTCCCGGTAAAAGTCTCGGAGGAGGGAGAGGTCCAGGATGAGTGAGCGGGAGATCCAGGAGCGCTCCTCTGGACCGTAGCCCTCCCAGTCCACTAGGTACTGGAAGCCCCGACCTCTGCGGCGAACCTCCAGGATCTTGTGGACCTTGTACGCAGGGTGATTGTCAATGATGAGCGGAGGAGGTGGAGGCTCGGCTGGCGCACTGAGAGGACTGGTTGAGACGGGCTTCAGGAGAGAGACGTGGAAGGTGGGATGGACCTTGAGCGACGGAGGGAGCTTGAGGCGCATGGCCGTGGGATTTATGATCCTCTCGATCTCAAACGGACCTACGAACCTGGGGGCCAGCTTACGGGATTCCACTGGAAGGGGGAGGTCCCGGGTGGAGAGCCAGACCTTCTGGCCAGGTGAGTAAACGGGGGCTGGCACACGGTGCTTGTCAGCGAGGCGTTGATTTCTTGTAGCGGTGCGTGATAAGGCCGCCCTGGTCTGGTGCCAGACAGATCGACAACGTCGTAGGTGGGCTCGAACTGAGGGAACCGCTGCCTCCCTCTCCTGAGAGGGGAAGAGAGGTGGTTGATACCCATACGCTGCCATGAATGGTGACCTCCCAGTGGCAGATGAAGTTAGGGAGTTGTGAGAATACTCCACCCAGGGGATGTGCTGACACCAGGAGGCCGGGTGACGAGCCGACACGCAGCGTAGAGCTGATTCCAGGTCCTGGTTGGCCCGTTCCGTCTGGCCGTTGCTCTGCGGATGGTACCCCGACGAAAGGCTAGCCTTAGCCCCCAGGGATCTACAGAAGGCTCTCCATACCTGCGAGGAGAACTGGGGTCCCCGATCCGATACAATGTCTACCGGGATACCATGGAGTCGAAAAACATGTAGGACCAGCAGGTCCGCGGTCTCCAAGGCTGACGGTAACTTTATCAGGGGGATAAAGTGAACCATCTTGGAAAAGCGGTCCACTACTGTCAGGATAACTGTCCTACCCATGGAAGGAGGGAGACCGGTGACGAAATCCACAGATATGTGCGACCAGGGGCGACTCGGCACAGGTAAGGGTCGAAGAAGTCCAGCGGGGGGGCGACGGGAGGACTTTCCGCGAGCACACGTGGTAGATGCAGCCACGAACTCCAGGACGTCGCGTGCCATCTCCGGCCACCAGAACCTCTGCCTGAGAAAAGAGAGTGTCCTTGAAACGCCCGGGTGACACGCTACCTTGTGGGTGTGCCCCCACTGAAGAACCTGGGCACGAGCTGGCTGCGGAACAAACAGTCTATCAGGCGGTCCAGAGCTAGGTCCTGGGTCACTCTCCTGGGCCTCCTGAACAACCCTCTCTATATCCCAGCTGGCCGCCCTGATAAAACACCGCTTTGGAAGGATGGTCTCCTCTGCCAGACCCTCCTGGGAAGGAGCAAACTGACGGGATAAGGCATCAGGCTTAATGTTCTTACCTCCCGGGCGGTACGTCGGGGAAAAGTCGAAACGACCCAAAAACAGGGCCCAACGGGCCTGGCGGGAGTTCAGGCGCCTGGCCTCCTGTAGGTAGAGTAGGTTCCGATGATCCGTTAACACTAGAAAGGGTACCTCTGAGCCTTCCAGCCAATGCCTCCACTCCTGAAGAGCCGCCACCACCGCCAGGAGCTCCCGGTTGCCAATGTCATAATTCTGCTCCGCTAGGGACAGCTTCCTGGAATAGAAGGCACAGGGATGCACCCTATTGTCCCTGGCGCACCTCTGGGACAGCACTGCCCCTATGCCGGTGTCCGAAGCGTCCACCTCCACGATGAACTGACGGGCTGGGTCGGGGTGTCGTAGGATAGGCGCGGAGGAGAACAGCGAGCGCAGCCGGTTGAAGGAGTCGTCCGCCTTGGAGGACCAGGTGAAAGCACTCTTGGTGGAGGTAAGCTGGGTTAATGGAGCGGCAACCTGGCTATAACCCCGGATGAACCTGCGATAAAAATTAGCGAAACCCAAGAATCGCTGCAATTCCTTTCGGCTAACAGGCACTGGCCATTGAGCAACTGCCTCCACCTTCATGGGATCAGGCCGCAACTGACCCTGTCCTAGAATAAAACCCAAAAAACTCACTGTGGGGACTCCGAACTTAAAAGCCGTCTTCCACTCATCTCCCTCTCTAACGCGGACCAAGTGATAAGCACTTCTAAGGTCCAGTTTGGTGAATATCATGGCCTTGTTCAGAGGGTCAAACGATGGGTCTATGAGTGGGAGGGGATACCGATTCTTAACGGTTATGCTGTTTAATCCCCGGTAGTCAATACAAGGTCTCAGGGACTTGTCCTTCTTACTCACAAAAAAGAACCCTGCACCAAGAGGCGAAGAAGAGGGGCGAATTAAACCGGCGGTCAGTGACTCCCCGATATAAGTGTCGAGGGCCTGGCGCTCCGGGCGAGAAACCTTATACAGTCTACTACAGGGAAGAGGAGAACCAGGAAGTAGGTCAATGGCGCAGTCATAGGGACGGTGCGGTGGTAGGGATAGCGCCCTCTCCTTGCTAAAGACCTCACCCAAACTGTGATACTCCGGAGGAACGGTCAGGAGGGGAAGAGATGGGAAGTGGAGGACGAGAGGAAGTAGGTGCAGAACGGAGACACTGTGAATGACAATGCGGGCTCCAACCAAGTACCGTGGAGTTCACCCAATCAAAGTGAGGGTTATGGATACGAAGCCAGGGCAGACCGAGAACAATAGGAGAAGAGGGAGAAGAAATCAGAAGAAAACAAATTAACTCAGAGTGGTTACCCGAAATCGTGAGGGAAAGGGGAGTAGTCTGGTGAGTAACGTCGAGTAGTGGTCGGCCATCTATGGCACAAACCGGGCGGGGAATGTCTAGCTTAACCAGGGGAAGGTTGAGGGAGAGGGCGAAGTCTCGGTCAATGAAATTGTCGTCAGCGCCGGAGTCGATTAGTACAGTCTCGGCCGTCGAAGTCAAGTCAACCGTCAAAAGACCAGGTAGGGTGATCCGGTGAGTCGGGTCATGCGACGAGCGAGTGTGTCCCACCCGAGCACTAACCTTAGGTCGACTGGGGCAGACAAGTAGTCGATGACCAGGCTCGCTGCAGTATAGACACAGTCCCTTCGTGAGCCTGTGGGAGCGCTGTTCCGGAGACAAACGTGTCCGACCCAGCTGCATCGGCTCATCGGGTGGCGGCGTCGGAGTCTCAGGAGTTTACAGAGGAGCAGGCTGGTCGAAAGGAGGAAAAGAGGAAGAGAAAACGTCCCTGCCACGTTCCCTGCGGCGCTCCCTCAACCTATTATCAATTCTGATGGCTAGGCTGATAAGAGCCTCCAACCCCTCTGGTTCTTCCCGTGTGGAGAGTTGATCCCTGACTGCGCTACCTAACCCCTGGGTAAACGCGGTGATCAGTGCGGGTTCATTCCAACCACTCTCAGCAGCTAAAATACGGAAATCTACCGAGTAATGCCCCACAGACTCCTCGCCCTGTCGTAACCTGAGTAGTCTTCGAGAGGACACCGCGGGAGAGCGATGTGGTAGGTCAAAAACCCGGCGCATCTCGTCAGAGAAACAATCAAAATTAGCTAAAGCCGGAGAGTTAGACTCCCACAGGGAAGTAGCCCAGTCCGCTGCTCTACCCCGGAGGAGGTTTATTAGATAAGTGATCTGAGCGCGACCCGCAGAAAACGAGGAGGGCTGCTGGCTAAAAACTAACTGAACTTGTAGCAAAAAACGTGAACAACCACCCACTTCTCCACTATAATTTCCCGGCATGGGTATAGTGGGTTCGCGTAGAACCGGCAGTCTTTCAGTGTGAGCAGGTGAAACAGTTGGAGCGCGCACAGAGGCTGCGGTGGCTGCAACAGGTGCGGGAGGGGCCAAGCGAAGAGTGAGCTCACCCACAGCAGCTGACAGCTGGACGAGCGCTGCGTGACTGTCCCGCGTCACCTCCTCCAGAGAACATAGTCTGGTTCCTTGGGAACCGAGGGCTCGGCGGAGCTCCTTCACTTCCGCTGGGTCCATTTGGTGGCCAGAGAATTCTGTCACGGGTGGAACTCGGCAGGAGACCCAGAAGCGGAAGTGGACAAATATTCCCGGAGCAAATGTTCAAGCAAAAGTCTTTTAATATTCCAGGCGGTCGGAAGGGACCGAAACAAAAAAACAAATCAGGAACTCGGGACGAAGGCAGGACGCGGCTGGAGATCGGGATCTCAGATCCGGAACTAAAACAAAAGAGGAAAAAAGACTCACATGAGCAAAACAAGGCGCTGACAACGTCAGGGGTCTTCAGGAAAACGTTCATAGGAAACACGAGCAGAGAGAATCTATGAATGCCAACCTAGTCTGGAAACTCAATTCTCTGGCGAGTTCTTCAGGTCCGCGACGCTCCTTTTCTGTGGGAAGAACCCGCCATTCAATCACCCCCAGCCGCGCACCTGCCAGCGTCTGTCAAGACACAAAATAAAACACGAACCAAAACAGGAAACCGACTACAAAATAAAACAGGAAAGCACCAAAACATGACACCTCTCTTAGCCCAGTCGATGAACACCGGGTCTGTTTGGCCTGGTTTGAAGGCAGGATTGTTACATAACGGACTTAAGACTGATTGCTCTGTTATGTTGAGCGTCTTCTTTATCTGTGCCAAGATTTTAAAGGAATTTTGAAGTACGAAATCCTGGATATTTTTAGTTTGAAGCTTAACGTTTGAGAGTAAGACAGCAGATGGCGATAAACCCTGACTTGTTATTAATTAGTTGGTCTCAATTACAGGCCAAAGTGGGGAAAGAGAGTCAGATTCAGTTTTTACATGTTTTAGTGGATTCCAAAAAATATAATTTCTCGCATTACATGACCAATAATAATGACGGAAGACAGGGAGACCAAAGCCCCCATCAACTTTGGATTTTTGTAGGTGATCTTTGGATATTCGGGGGTGCTTGTAGGACCAAATAAAGGGCATGATAATTGAGTCAATGTTTTTGAAAAATGATGTTTTTAATAATATAGGGATATTTTGAAACAGATAAGTTAGTTTAGGAAGTATCGTCATCTTAACAGCATTGATACGTCCAACAAGAGAAAGAGGTAATAACTTCCATCTCTCAACCAGTGTTTTAATTTTATCAGTGATGATCAAGTAGTTTTTCTTAAATAGGTATTTGGGATTTCTAGTGATATTTATGCCCAGGTAAGTAAAGTAATCGATTGAAAGCTTAAAGGGAAGATTTGAAAGGAAGTTTTGGTCAAGGTCATTGTTTAGCGGCATGAGGACACTTTTGTTCCAGTTTATAGTAAAACCAGAAAGTTGGCCGAATGTTTTCATAAATTCAAGGAGTGGTGGAAGGGAGCTTTGAATTTTTGATAAGGTAAGAATCAGGTCATCTGCATACAGACTGATCTTAGAGGTAATCATGCCACATTTGATGCCCTCAATATTTACATTGTCCCGAATTGCAATGGCGAGAAGCTCAATCACCAAAGCAAAAAGCATTGGTGACAAACAACAGCCCTGTCGAGTGCCTCTGTTCAAGCTAAGAGGGGGGGATTTGTCAAAGTTTGTTAGTATAGAGGATTTAGGATCCCTATAGAGAAGTTTAACAAATGAAATAAATGTGTCGCCAAAACCAAACCTACGGAGAGCTAAAAACATAAATTTCCATTCGACTTGGTCAAATGCTTGTTGCGCATCTAAAGATATAATTGCAGAGTGAGGATGTGTTGTGGAATTAACAATGTTTAGAATACGTCGTGTATTTGAACGTGGAAACCTGTTTGGTATGAAACCTGTTTGATCAGAGTGGATTAAACTATGTATATGTTTGGACAGTCTGTTTGTAAGAATTTTAGCTATTATTTTTTGGTCACAATTTAGAAGGCTTAAGGGTCGGTATGATGAAACTTCTGCACCATCACGGTCTTTTTTCAAAAGCAGACAGACATTAGCTTCGTATAACGTATTGGGAAGTGAATTTTCTTTTAATGAGCAGATTATCATGCAAAGTAATAAAGGGGAAAGTAAGTCAATATGTGATTTATAAAATTCTATACCGTATCCGTCTGGGCCACAAGCTTTACCGCTAGGGAATTGCCGAATAGCTAATTTGATCTCATCCAAGGTGATCTCTGCATCTATTTCGTCTCTGGCTTTAGCTGGAAGAGTGGGTGAATTGATCATATTAAGAAATGTGTTTATGTCTGCTTCTGTCGCTTTGGATTTTGAGGCGTACACATCAGTATAGAAATCCAAAAATCTACCATTGATCGATTTGGGATCTGTTATCAACTGTCCATCTGGAGAGAGTATCTTGTTGATAGCGGTGGCGGATCTGATGCCCTTAAGCTGCGTGGCAAGTAGTGTGTGTGGTTTATCTCCTAACTCTAAATGTTTTTGTTTTAATCGCATGTAGTTTTTTACCTGATCGCAGAGCAAGTGGTTGTATTCATATTTAAGCTTTAGCATGGACTGTAGTGTATCATCCGAATTTGTATTTTGGTAGTCAGTTTCTAGTTTCGTTAATTCTGTTGCAATCTCCTGGAATCTCTGGCGTCTGAGCTTTTTTTGCCGTGATTGCTATGATATAATGTAACCTCTGATCACCACTTTTAGTGTCTCCCATAATGTATTGTCTGAAACGGTCCCATTGTCGTTGCACAGAGTGAAGTCTTTTATCTTATTTGCGATATATTGTGTGAACGTATGATCTTGGCACAGATAAGGGTTATACTTCCAATTATATGGCCGGGTTGGGATGTTAAAATTTATTTTCATTGAGATGGGGGCATGGTCTGATACAATAATATTATGATAGGTCGAGTGAGTAACATTTGAAATTAGCTTTGAGTCCAAAATAAAGTAATCAATCCTAGTAAAGGTATGATGTACGGGGGAAAAAAAGAATATTGTCTATTAGATGGGTGCTGAAGGCGCCATATGTCTACTAGGTCCATTTGTTTGATTAAGTTATTTATAACAGGAACTGATCTCAAGGATGAAGCTGTTTTCAAAGATGATCGATCTAGTACAGGATCTAGGTAACAGTTTAGATCTCCCCCAATTATTAAGCTGCGATTACTATACTGTGCAGCCACATCAAAAATGTTCTTGAAAAAGTCAGGTGAATCAAAATTAGGCGCATAAACATTTAGTAGAGTTAAATTAAATGAGTTGATGGAGCCGGTAACAACAATAAATCTCCCACCTGGGTCTGTGGTTATGGAATGGAGCTCGAATGGGACGGTTTTGCGGATAAGAATGGCAACACCTCTGGCCCTGGAGGAAAATGAAGACTGATATACATGCGAGACCCAGTTAGCCCTCAATCGTCTCTGCTCAGAAGGTCGAATGTGAGTTTCCTGTAAGTAGATTATATCAGAACTAAGAGACTTAAGATGTGAAAATACCTTTGCTTTTTTAATGGCGCTACCCAAACCTCTACAGTTCCAAGATGTAAATGTAATTGGAACAGATCCTGAACCCGCACTACAATTATTAACCATTATCGAATAGTGTCACATTTTTTGCATATGCACAGAAAGAAACCTGACAGCTGTCAAAAGTAAAGATAAAAAACAACAAAAAGTGAAAATTATATAAAAAATTCAAACCCACTTGTTGTGTAAAAACAACAAAACCCCACATACCCCAAATTCAAGCAAGCTTTTGGTAATAGAACAAACACTAACCCAACTCTTGAGTCCGTGGAATATAATACAGAGCACCAGAACAATAATTGGAAACAAATAAATGAATAATTATTTTAAAGAAATCCCAAATGTACAATACTGAGCAGCACACTGCTTATCAGCATGTCTGCATATTATAAAAACAAAAAAAAATGGAATACCAAGAACAATTGAACAGTTGAAAACGTATATAATAAAAAAAGAGATTGAACGTTACCATAGTGACAATAAACAAATGAATGCAATAACGCATTGATCAAACTTAACAGAGACTGTTAAACATTTAAATGCTGTGCGAACAGTGTTACCACAACAAGTTTATGACTTGTTTGGCAAGGATTTGGCAAACCGTTCAGCATCTTCAGCCGTGTTGAACACCGAGGTGGTGTTGTTGTAAACAACGTGCAGTATGGCAGGGAAGCGCAGAGAGCACTTTGCACCAGCTTCATCCAGGTTCTTCCTCACGATGTTGAAAGACTGACGTTGTGCCAGCACCTCAGCGGTATAATCCGGAAAGATGTAGATTCTCTTTCCATTATGGTGTAAAGGGCCGTGTTGTCGGTTCAGGCGAAAGATCTTTCCCACGTCGCTGTCGTTGTGTAGCTTCGCCATGAAGACTCGGGGTCGCTCCGAGGCCTGCGGTTTAGCTCGACGGATCCTGTGAGCTCTGTCGACCTTGAGAGGCTTCTCAAAGTGTTCTTTGCCCAGTAGTTCGGGGATGAGCTGGGAGACGAACCGGGTGGGGTTACCTGCCTCTTCGCCCTCCGCGATGCCCACAATCCGGATGTTGAGTCGTCGTGAGCGCCCCTCCAAGTCGTTTAGCTTAGCTTTTAGCATACCGTTAGCCGACTTTAGGCCCTCACAAACGGACTCCAGCGCAGCGATGCGGCTATCGGACGCCGATAAGGCCTCTTCCGCGCCGTCCAGGCGCTGGTGTACGTCCAGGTTATCCTTCTGAAGGGCCGAAAGGTCACCTTCGATGGTGTCCAAACGACCCTCCATAGAAGTTTTAAGGGAATTCACCAATTCACACACTTTGGCCAGTTCGTCACCTTGTTTAGCGATAGCAGCTAGTATGTCCTCTGTGTCCTTGCTAACACAGACTCGTGTACTGGCATTTGCCGCTCTGGAGTTTTTCTCGCTATCGTCCTTCTTGGGCATCCTGTTTAAATTATGTATTCCAGACGGATAAAGTTGGGATTTCTTTGGTGCCAGAAAGTTTTTTTTTTTGTAAAAGTATAACTTCTTCACGGAGCACAAGGCTAACACGTCTACTCCATTACACGGCCAAGCTCCCAAAAAAAAAGGACATCATCTCTTAAATGAGCTTTTCCACATCTGTAGCACTTCTTTCTTCCTTTGGATGCATGTGCTTGATTTCCTCTTCGTCCATGTCTCTGCATCTGACCAGCATCCTTCTTAGTTCTCCACTTTGATACTTCATTCAGGTTAGTTCTTGTCTCTGCGTGAGCTCCTTGTTCATGTGACATTTAACTTGTTCTGATTGACGCACTAACTCGACCGCTTTGTCCGGAGTTAAGTCCGGGTTAACTGTAGCTTCTCTGACAGTTCCCTATCCAAGATGCCCACGACCAGTCTGTCAGGAATATTTTCATTTCTTTACTTCTTTAAAGGCACATGTGTCTGCGAGCTCGTGCAGGGCGCGGATGTATAAAGATATTTACATTTATATATTTATAATATAACATGTATCCTCCGTGCTCTCACTGGGCTGCTGTACACGCTGGTGAAAACGTGCTCGTTCGTGTATGACGTTAACTTTTGGCACAAAATAATCGTCCAGTTTGCCCAGCATGGTTTCATCGTCATCTTCATCTTCTTCTTGAACAAAGACGAACGTTTTAAACACTTGCTCGGACTCTTTTCCAAGCGAATAGAGCAGCTACACACCTGCACCTCTTCCTCCTCCTTGTTTAGCTTCGTTGCCACGCGGTAGCGCTGGAAGCGTTGTCTCCACTCCGGCCAAAGTTGCGGGCGAGAAAAGTCCACTTTCTGGTGGGAAGAATTTCTCCATGATCCTTCAACTTCTGACACCATGTAGTGATATGTCGTCACAAATAAACAAGCGTGGAATATCCGTGTAGGAGCTTGATTAGGATTCCGACTCTCAGTTTGAGCCCTACCACTCGGCCCTAACACTACGTTTGCGCGTGAGTTGTAGTGGATTCCCGATTCTACTTTCCACGTAGAGGTAGTGTTCAACGTAGTGCCAGGTCTCCCTACTAGAGGTAGTGATGTCGGAGGGAACAATGACGAGGAATTCAGAACACAAATGTGAGTATTCTCGCTTTAAAACTAGTGTGTCTTCATAAATGTGAAAGCATTGTTTTTGCTGATAGTCCATGTTGATGAAATATAAACACACGGTGAAGATGCTACCGTTAGCTTGTTTGTTCGTAAACTCTTGAGTATGCATTATTTTGACGATATTTCATGCTAATAAACTTTTAAGTTGTTAACTTTTAACAGTGAAGACGTTGTAGTAGTGTAATAGTGTATTTCATGTGAAAAATATTATGTCTTGCATATAAAAACGATGTTTAATTCGACGGTAATTAAGCATTATTTTCAACGATATTTCATGTTAATAAACTTTTAAGAGTAACAGTGAAGATGCTATTGTTT
>NC_141822.1:2798082-2838082 GCF_982586985.1 Callionymus lyra | reverse complement strand
TTTTAAAAATGTACATATAGAAACATTGATTTTTATTCACTCAAATCTCGTCTTAAAACACACTTTTATTCTCTTTTAACACAGCATGAGACTCTGAGCTGTTTTTAGTGCTTTTGACTTGTTTTATTTTTGTGTTTTAACTGCTTTCTTAGTACTTTCATGTCATTGTTCAACACTTTGTATCGACTGTTGTTTTTAAAGTGTTTTATCAATAAACTTGATTGATGGATTATTTGTTCTTATTGAAATGTTAATCTAAATCAATGAATTATCTTTTTGAATCATTTATTCTAAATATAATAATATATAGATTATATATATATTTACACATTGAGTTCAATATTTTAATTCCAATAATTCAAAAACACATTTTCTAAATGCAATATTCTTTGGTTTATTCAATATAACATCGACATCTTTATATTTACTTTCTTACACCTTCGTTCTAAGATCACAATCAAAACTACTTTTATTGTTGTAAACACAACCGTGGATATTATGTGGTGACAACACAAAAGTACATGTTAATAATGAATAAATTAATACAAATAACACAAAAGTACATGTTAATAATGAATAAATTAATACAAATAACACAAAAGTACATGTTAATAATGAATAAATTAATACAAATGACACAAAAGTACATGTTAATAATGAATAAATTAATACAAATAACACAAAAGTACATGTTAATAATGAATAAATTAATACAAATAACACAAAATTACATGTTAATAATGAATAAATTAATACAAATAACACAAAAGTACATGTTAAAAATGAATAAATTAATACAAATAACACAAAATTACATGTTAATAATGAATAAATGAATACAAATAACACAAAATTACATGTTAATAATGAATAAATTAATACAAATAACACAAAATTAGTGCAACAGTCCATACTTTCCATTTTGCACATTTTCTGCACTTTATACATAATTACATTTTTATTTATGTTTAACGTTGTTTTTTTTACTGTTGGTGGAACAATTCACTAGCAATTGAAATAATAATAATTCTGGTTCTGATGTATAAACATGTTTTTGTATAGAATCTTAATTAAGAAGATAAATATATTAGATTATTTTGTCCTTTATATATACTGTGTTTATACAAAATGTACCTTTCAATGTAAAACATATTTAATTCAAATCTTAAAAAAGCTTCATTTCAAGAATAAAATTCAAAGTGTCAACATTTGAAACATGAAAGCGTTCAATATTCTGACACTGATTGACTTCCGTCCTCAAGTTTGAACTAATGTTTCTTATTCTCTCTGTGAACGATCAACACACTGTGGTGTGTTCAGAGGATGATGTTGTGAACTTAACAATATGTTCCGTTACTATGAATCACAAACAGAAAACTATGAATAACAAATACAAAAAATAATAATAATTGGAATGAAATAAAAACAGATTTTTCTTTTTTTAAATGAGACATTGTCATAAAATGTCATACAAATAAATAATGAATGAGTGATATTAGTTCCATTAAAATGTGTATTATTCATATAGAATATTAAAAATTGTTTTTTGTTTTTTTTAAATAATTCAAAAATGTATTTTGAAATTCAATTTTATTTTTACAGCATTTTAAATTCAATATAAAATGTTGGTGTAATAGGATATCAAAAGAGTTCTGAGGTACTTGATCAACTTCGATTATACCACTATTATACTATTGTACACTATTATACCTACATTTTTATATTGAATTAAAAAATGTTACAAGTTAGAAAAAATATTGAGTTCATGAAAATATTGTATTAATTTTTGGAATAAAAATATCAAACTTTAGGTGGAAAATTTGAAAATTTGAAAATTAAAAAAAATATATATATACATATATATATATATATATTGTAGTGATATGTAGTCACAAATAAACAAGCGTGGAATATCCGTGTAGGAGTTTTATTAACACACGTCTTTAGCCGTAGCTTCGGACCAAGAACAACACGTCACTCCCGATGTATCCATGCGCCGTGCGCTATAGAAAACATAGTCCCTTAACACCACATCTCCCTTCCTTTGAGTCTGTTGAGACACAGTGTTACCAGAACCTAATAAACATTTTCTTCAGAACAAATCAATAGAGATTTGTGCAAACAATATTTCAAGCATGTTTCTCGTAACATTTCTAATATCCCAGATATCACTCCTTTAACATCTAACTAGGGTATTCTCTCCGAACATTTATTGACACAAACTCCTTCAATCTTTCTGGAGGTTTTATTTCCACTTCTTCTCAACACTTTAGGACTCTCCGGTTTGACAGGAGAAGAATCTTCTTCTGTGGCTTCCGTTTGTTCACATTTTCCTTCTCAGTCTCGAGCCTTCAGTTGGTTGTTCAGGTGTTTAAACCGTTGTCTGAGATGATCTGTTTGGTCTCACTTCACCTTCGTCAGTCTGGACTATAGATGACCTTGGTGGATCAAAGCGTTTAACAACAGTCGCAGGTTTGATCCTTTTCCTGCTCTAGTTTTACACTAAAGTTCCGGATTGCAGCTCCGGCAAGGGTTTAGGATTGTACCTTGTGTTAAAGTTTCGACTGTACCTTTCCTTTCCTTCTGCATCTTTTTGCCTCACCTGCATCAGATCAGGCCATGCAGGCTGCGATCTAAGCTTCAATGGTTGGAAGAGTTGTGCGGATTTGTCTTCCCAACATCAACTGAGCTGGACTCACTCCAGTCACTTGTAAAGGTGTTGCTCTGTAGGACAAGAGTGCTAGTGATGGATCACTCTGTCTCAGGATCTGTTTTGCAGTTTGCACTGCCCTCTCTGCCTCACCATTAGCCTGTGCATTATTCTAGTTATATGATCAAAATCATAAGCTCTTGAAAAAGGCTGCAAACTCTTGACCTGAAAACTGTGGTCCTCTGTCAGTTATGAGTTTGTTTGGACAACCCCATCTTGCAAAGATGTTCTTCAGGCTGAAAACTGTACTGTCAGTGGTCAATTTTGAAAGGTGCAAAATTTCAATATACCGGGAAAAATAATCAACCACCACTAAATCGTTTTTTCCCTCAAAGTGACAAATGTCCGCCGAGATTCTCTCCCACGGACGACCTGGTAGCGGTGAACAGATAAGAGGCTCTTTCCTGTGAGATGGTTTCATCTCCTGACATTCTCTACACCACAGGTGTCAAACCGCTCCAGAAAAGGTTCAGGGGTCAATTTCTCTCAATTCTACATTCAAATGATAGAATATTTTGTGGAATAGTCACATCTTCAAGAAGAGATCAATGTCAGTCCATGATTGTTACCCATGGAAAGTATTTATTTATCTTCAATGTTCCATTTAAATGATCTAAAACAGGGGTGTCACACTTTTTCGGTTGGCGAGCTACTTTTCTAAAGATCAAGTTCAAAAGATCTACGATCATCAAATTTGCTCAACAGAAGTAAGAACATACTTCACTCACATGACTTGAAGTGAATGATAGTCATGATGGAAGGATGTGTGGATTTAATCATCTTCATAGAAATACTGACTTACATAAATAACTAGAGTCAGTCAGTGAGGAGCATATTTCCTCATAAGAAGATACTTTTCCTCTGAGAGTAACTTCCAAAGATGTCCATGAGACCTGGTCTTAAGCTCAGTGTCAGCATGTGCGTGACACGAATTGGAGCCTTTTTCCATGTCGAAATCAACAAACAATTCAGACGGGTTCATCCCTTTCCATGCCTCCATTTCAATATGTCCATCATGTTTAAATGAAGCACAAGAATTAAATTGATCCATTTCTGTGATCATGAAAAAAACAAAAACAAATGAAAACATGAATTTAAACCAACAGTTTATATGTGTTAATTTTAAACATGTCTGATATGAATCACACAAGTGGATTATTTAAATGTTAAAACATCTTCAGATGAAGTTTAACGAGAATAAAACTGTTCATCAGTAACTTCACATCATCATCGTCTCTGACGTCATTAGTATTTGTGTCTCACCTGCACCTGTTTAACGTGTTTGTGTTTCAGCGTATTCTTATTATATTCGTGAGATAAAGGTCATTTACAAACAGTCATGTGATGGTTTATTAATACAAGTGTGTTTTAAGGACGTGATCACAAAAGGAAAACCAGCATGTGTTGCTTTCATTGAAGCTGCAGCTTGACTTTGATGGAACTGACGTCATGTTTGTGTGACTCTAGAGAAGAACCTGAAGCGATCAAACATTATGTTCGATATATTATTAAAAATAACAAAGCTTATAATTCTATATCGTTTTTCTGAACTGCATAAAATGACTGTCGCACGTTTTGCTCTTTTTATTCTCGATTCATAAGAACTTTGCCGTGCGTTCGCTGGAAGAGGCGGGAGCTCTGATTGGCTGCTGCTCATGTCAATCAAATTGACAACCAATCGGCGCAATAACTATTTGATTGACCTGCACAGCAGCCAATCAGAGCTCTCTTCACTATTTTCTTACATCATTTTTATTAAATCACGTGATCTACTAGCAGCAGGTCGATCGCGGTCGCCGTATTGCCGACCCCTGCTGTGAAGAGTTCCACAGAAGTTCCGATGTTTTTAGAGAAGCTTGAGTCGAAACTGACGAGTCAGACGTTTGTAAACACGAGTGTTGATTTGTTTACAAACATGTTTTCCTTCATCAACGACATATTCTATCACGTCCTCGTAGAAGAAGATTTATTTAAGGAGATACTTCAGTATAATTCACTTTATTTCTGTTCAAAAACCTCTGATCCGTTCAAGATAAACCACGTTCATGCGAGTGTTTTTCCATTTCCTTAAATCCACTCGTATTCCTTTAACCTTTAACCTTCATCCGTGTGCAATAGAATCTTCAGAATATTGAATTAATTTAACTGTCCACTGTTTTTTTAAGCATATTGTTATTTTTGAATAGTTTATTTAAATCATTTCTATATTGAAAGGTTTTTTTTTTAAATTTAAATAATAATAATTTCATTTTTAAATATATTATTTACAGATAGACTATGATATTCTTTTTTTTTTTTAAAACATCTTTTTATTGATTTTCAGATATTAAGACATACATATTGAAACACACACACAAAATAAAAGGTATAATACAAAAACAAAGGAAGATCCCACCCTCCACCCCCGTAGAAAACCACCCCGCGGTCTCAGAGATCCAGACCCCCACCCACCTCTTAACAATCAGGGCTTGACAAAGACAGATGAATAAAATATAACAATGGTGAAAACATTCTTGTTTATATGTACAAACATAAAACCAATCAACTCAAAAAGGAACAATGATGCATAATAGTATACATTGATACAAACAGACAAAAAGAAAAGAAAAAACAATACTCCATACATATGGTGGTAAAAATAAAAATAGAACCCAAACTGTTCAAGTATTATGTAAGGTTCAGCTCTTTAACATGCTGCATGAAAGGGGACCAGGTTTCATGAAACTTCTCCAGACAATTTGACCGACTTTATTTTATTTTCTCTAACTGCAACATAGAGAGAAGTTCTTGAACCCAACTCTTAAATGATGGTCGTCTGACTCCCACTGCAGAAGAACAATCTGCTGCCATCAGTGAGGAAAATGCAATTGCGTTTGCATGTGCTGTTGATACAGAGAGGTCAGGTGGAGGTCGACAAATATACACATGTGTGGAGAAGGTGTTATTGCTTTTTTACACATGTGGGAAATACATTCAAATATTCTACTCCAGAAACCTTTGAGTGATGGACAAAGCCAGAACATATGACCCAAAGTAGCTGGTCTGTGAGAACATCTTGAACAATGTGGACTGACGTCTGGGTAGATTTTAGCAAGTCTCTCATTTGAATAATGCAAACGATGTAACACTTTAAATTGTATGAGACGTTGCTTTATGCAGTAAGATGACGAATGGATGCACTCTAAGCTACGCTGCCAGAAACTTGCACATCATTTAATGTTTAAATCTTGTTCCCAGGCTTAGTTTTGTCCCATGACAGAGGTTTGACCTTTTGCATGATCCTATATATTTTGGAAATATGACCTTTTATGTGTGGATTTAAGGAAAGAATCTCATTGCATGTGTTGTTGGATTGCACAAGTGGACATTTAAGATATTTATTGGCAAAACTCCTGACTTGGAGATATCTGAAGAAATTACTTTTATGCAGATTGTGTTTTTGTTGTAGATACTCAAAAGTTAGAAAATGATTCTTTTGAATCAAGTCTTTTAGAAATACCAGTCCACTACTGTGCCAGACCTGGAAACCAGTGTCCATCTCGGATGGGGGGAAAAGATGGTTATTCATTAAGGGAGAGAATGTAATTAAATCTTTTAAATTAAAATGTTTCTGAAATTGATTCCAAATCTTTATAGAATTTTTCACAACAGGGTTGAGATCTGGTGCTGGCCTATTGGTAATGTAGCACTTAGCAGAGAAATGGCATTATTATTATTTATTTCCAAATTAGCCCAAAGTGGACCTCGTTTTTCCCGCCATGCACCAACACAAAATGCAAATTTGCACACATTTGCTGCCCAGTAATAGAACATAAAGTTAGGAAGACCAAGTCCTCCCTTCAACCTTGGAATTTCCAGAAAACATTTTTTCATTCTTGGCACCGATCGGTTCCATATAAATGCAGAAATTAAACTGTCAAGTTCCTTAAAAACAGATTTGGGTAAATAATAAGGAATCATTTGAAAGAAATAGAGGAAACGGGGAAGAACAGTCATTGTAAGAGACATACAGGCTGAAGATGTGCTGCACGGTGTGTTTGAGTGTGTGTGTGTTGCAGAGGGCGGTTCACATGGGAGTAGGTGTGTGTGTGTGCGGAGGTGTGTGTGTGTAAAGGTGGGCACTCACAGGTGACGCAGACGAGAGAGAGAGAGAGTCAAGGTTGGAAGTAGCCGTAATTTTTGTTGACCGCTACACGCTACACGCTACACGCTACTCATTCATTCATTAATCACCCCTTTTACCTGTTTAATTCACTGGACTCATCTTCCATTCATCCATCCTCGCAGCGCTGTAAAAGCTATTGCTGTTTGTATCACAATAAATGCACCAAAAGCAAATCTGGATCTCAGCGTATCTGTTATCATAACAAACCAAAGCGCGTCATAAATCGACGTACCTGAGGACCCAACCTCATACTCTCAGCGGCCAAAAGTTTGTGTTTGGAAGCCGCAACATTTGTCAACAAAAAAGGCGTAGAATGAAAATCATCAAGCCGCATCAAAGAACCAAGTCGTCACGCACCGACCAGCCTGAGAACAAAGCAGCCACAGATAAGTGCCACACCACGCCATCCATTCACCTGGGAACAGGTAGGCCTGAACCTGTTAATGTTTGTGGATTAAGGAATCCGCTTCAACTGGAATGCATTGTGTCAAGTGAGGACAATGTATTAAATGGATGTTACGCTGGTTGCATTGATGGTGGCGCATATTCTCTGTGCTTTATTGGATTGTGATGTCGGGACTTTGTGGCATGTGGCGGCTGATGTTGAAATTCTTGGATCGAATCTGCTCTGTCAATGAATTGAAATGTCTATGGATGGATTTGAATACGCTTAAAACGGATAAAACTGGAGTCCGTTTCCGTCGCTCCAACACGACGTCACCTCCGGGTCTTAATACTTTGCTTTATGGAGAAAAAAGGATCAATTCAGAGTGTAACGGGTCGTTTATTCACCGCTTCAAAACAAACAAACATAGAAACTTTTACGATCGATCGGACTCGCTCTTTGCCGGCAGCTGTACAGGTCAATAGCTCCGGGAAAGACGGTCTTGGGTTATGGGTCGTCTCTACATTTAAGGGAAAGTTTCCTGTCCAGGGGGTCGCCTATTCCGGGGCAGTGGTTCTTTTATGTTAACTCCTGTTTCGAGTCACCTGGAGAGTAACTTCCTTCCTTGCCTGTTGTGTGGGCGGATTCCTTTGTCTTCCAGCCCCCCTCTTTTGGGTGTGTTCCGTGTTGCCCTTTTGTTTCACGTCCACAGGTGTGAACAGAGCAGACAGACAGTCCTTCATTAAATCGCTGAATAATCTCTAGTCTGTTTCAAGCTACCCTTGAGACAGTGTATATCAGTATGAAAGTGAAATGTTGGTTGTGAATGTGTATTTAAACGTTTAAGCTCTTAGATGAGGCTAGTATTTTATACTCTATATTTTGATCATCTTTTTAGCATTAATTTAACTTATGGCGTATACGTATAGTG
This sequence comes from Callionymus lyra, assembly GCF_982586985.1. Lineage (NCBI taxonomy): Eukaryota > Metazoa > Chordata > Actinopteri > Syngnathiformes > Callionymidae > Callionymus > Callionymus lyra. The sequence continues at coordinate 2,829,891 of NC_141822.1, read as the reverse complement.
TAGAATAATTTCCAATCTAACACGCTCTTGAATGAAATATGATTGTTTTGCTACATACAAAAATACAATCCAACGGAAATGAGTCAAATAAACGCCGATGCTGAATGTTCAAACATGGAACGTGAAAAGAGGGAAATTAAACTGACGGCCAAAGCTATGGAAAATAAAATCGAACGGTTGCAGAATGAGCGCAAAAGTGCCGTTAATAAAATCAAAGAGCTTATTCCGCAAATTAAAGCGCACATGAAATCAAAAGAAAATGTAACTGAAATCCCATCACAACTGAATAACTTGAATGCACTGTGTAAAAAGGCCACTGACCTGCACAACGAAGTATTGCAACTTATTCCCGATGATGAACATAAAAAACAAAAAGAGTGGTTTTCTAGCATTATGGATTACAGTGATGCATTCAAGGAACGTGTGGAAAAATGGATAAAGGAAAATCCGCATGAAAACTCAAATGAATTACCACTACATACAAATACTTCTGAGCAACCAACAAAGGAAATAAATTATGCAGTACAAATTCCTGTCGAAAAAAGCAAGAATTTGTCTGTTGCTGACCCTCCAGTACCTGTTACCACTGAACAAGATCCTCAGGATGAACTACAGCCCTGTGACAGCATCTCAAATGCAACCAAGAAATCGCGCTCACATCATTCCTCATCTTTAGCTTCATGCTCATCTGCTCGCTTAAAAACGGAAACAAATCTTGCAATTTTGGCAACAAGACAAAAGGCATTAAAGGAAAAACATGCATTGGATGAAGAGGAGTTAAAGTTACGCAAAAGAAGAGAACAGCTTTTACTGGAGAATGAAATCGCTGAGGAAATGGCAAAACTAAGTGTTATAAAATCACAAAGCAGTGTCGGCAGTAAATCAAAGTCAAAGGTTTCAGAAGGGATGAACTCATACTATGAAAAGACATGCTCAAAACAACAACTTAACCTCAAGGCTACGGAATTTGTACCATCACTGCCAGTTAAACTAAAACCCAATGCAATTGAAACCACACAGACAGTTGTGACGCCTAAAGTCACTCACTTACCTGACATAAAACATCTCCCAGGTCCTTCTTACATGCTCCAACGTTATCTTACAATTCCTGAAGATCCTGTGACTAATGTCACACAAACTGATGCATCACAAAACGACAGTGTGCTGGACATAATGAGAAAACAAAATGAAATTTCAACACTCTTGATGCAACAACAATGCCTCTCAGCACTCCCAAAAAGGGAAATTCCCATTTTCGATGGTAACCCACTCGAATACCATTCGTTTATTAAAGCATTTAAAAATGGAGTTGAGCGAAACACCAGTAACAACTGTGACAGACTCTACTTCCTTGAACAATACACCAAAGGCCATGCAAAGGGACTAGTGAGGAGCTGTCAGCACATGGAGTCGAGCAGAGGATATGTGAAGGCGAAGGCTCTATTGAAAGAACACTATGGCAATGAGCAAAAGGTGGCAGCCGCATACATGGAGAGAGCTTTGTCATGGCCCACTATTAAAGCAGAAGATGGGAAAGCCCTTCAGGAGTACGGCCTCTTTCTGCGTGGATGCTGCAACGCTTTGGAGGATGTGCAGTATTTAAATGATCTGGACACACCCTCAAACATGGTGGAAATCATCAAAAAACTGCCGTACAAACTCCGAGACCGCTGGAGGTGCGACGCATGTGACCTGCAGGAAAGGTACAATAGGAGAGCAAGGTTTGTGGACATTACCAACTTTGTTGAAAAACAAGTAAAAATCTTGACAGACCCTGTGTTTGGAAACATTCAGGACACTGTTATGACAACTAAACAAATGAAACACAAACCACCCCCTCGCACCAGCATCAGAGGAACCAGCTTCGCTACCACAGTGAATCATGTGGAGAGAACAGCTCAACCTGTGAATAAAGCTACAAACATAAAACCACCAGCCAGGAAGATCTGTCCCTGCTGCACTGGAGGACACACATTGGATGTGTGTGCTCGGTTGGAAAAAATGGCACACAAGGAGAAAATTGACTTCCTGAAGGAAAATGGTGCTTGTTTTCGCTGCCTGTGTATAGGACACATAAGCAAAAATTGCCAAAGGAAGATTTCCTGCTCGAAGTGTGGCCTAAGACATCCAACTGTGCTCCATGAGGATAGTGTGGCAACAGCAGAACCGGCTGAGAGAAGCATCCAGGTTACAGTGGACGACACTTTGGTTTCCAGTGGGCTTACAGGGGCTGGTGAGACAGATTGCAAGCTTCCTATCGTGCCGATCCAAGTGAAGGCGAAGAAGGGCAATAAAGTCATTCTCACATACGCCTTTTTGGACCCGGGAAGTACTGCAGTGTTCTGTACTGAGAGTCTGAAGCAGAAGCTCAATTTGTCTGGGAAGAGAGCCAACATTCTTCTCAGGACCATGGGGCAGGAGAAGGTGGTCAGTAGCTACATTGTGCCAGAGCTGGAGGTGGCAGCACTTGAAGATGACAGCTTCATTGAGTTGCCAAAAGCGTACACTCAGTTGTCAATGCCAGTCCACAAAGCAAACATACCCACAAATAAGGATCTGACAAGGTGGCCATATTTAAGACACATCTCCTTACCACAGATTGAGGCTGGAATTGAGTTGCTGATTGGAACGAATGTTCCACGAGCCATGGAACCGCTGGAAGTCATCCGCAGTGAGCACAATGGACCCTACGCTATAAGGACGGTGCTGGGCTGGACGGTAAATGGACCACTGACAGGAAACGGTGGAGAGGCCAATTACTGTGACCAGCCAGTAACGGTGAACCGTGTGTCCATTGTAAATTTGGATGAACTGTGGCAACAGCAATTTAAAATGGACTTTCCAGAATCTGCTGTGGAGGAACAAGTGGGTCTGTCCAGGGAAGACCTGAGGTTCATGGACATGATCAAAGTCAGCCAAACGGGTCAATGGTCATTACCAGGTTGCCCTGCCTTTGAAAAATTCAAACGTCTGCATGCCAAATAACAGGAAAGTGGTGGAACAGCGTCAAAACCATCTGAAGAGGAGGCTCCAGAGGGATCCAGTGTTTTACAAGGAGTATAACACCTTTATTAATGATCTGCTTGGTAAAGGCTATGCTGAAAGGGTTCCTGATGCAGAGCTGGAAAGAAGTGATGGCAGGGTCTGGTACATACCGCACCATGGTGTCTACCACCCGACAAAGAGAAAACTCAGATTTGTTTTTGATTGTGGTGCCAGTTACAAAGGACAATCTCTAAATGAAGAGCTGTTGCAAGGGCCCGATCTAACCAGCTCACTGATTGGAGTTGTGACCAGGTTCAGGAGGGAACCTGTCGTCATCATGGCTGACATAGAAGCTATGTTTCACCAGGTGCAAGTGCCCCCAGATGATACTGATCTGCTGCGATTCCTCTGGTGGTCACAAGGAGACTTGAACCAAGCACCATGTGAATACAGGATGAAGGTACATCTTTTCGGAGCTACATCCTCCCCTAGCTGCGCCAACTTTGCCCTCAAGAAATGTGCAGAGCATTTTGGACATGAGCATAAGGAGGAGACAGTGGACAAGCTGCAGCACTGCTTTTATGTGGATGATTGTTTGGTGGCAGTTGCAACAGAGGAGGAAGCACTGACCCTCTGTCAAGAGCTCATGTCTCTGTGCGCTAAAGGGGGATTCTGTTTGACCAAGTGGCACAGTAACAGATCTGAAGTGCTCAAGACCATCCCAGAGCCCCTCAGAGCTAAAGGCATGGAGCAGTTGGACCTGGACCGGGAGTTTGTGCCCATTGAAAGAGTGCTGGGTGTAGAGTGGTGTATCAAGTCAGACACCTTTAAATTCAAAATTGTATGGAAGGACAGACCACTCAACCGCAGAGGTATCCTTTCTACTGTAAGCTCCATTTATGACCCTCTGGGCATGTTAAGTCCCCTTGTTCTGACAGCAAAAAGGTTCTTGAGGGATTTGTGCAGAAGGGGAGTTGGTTGGGATGATCCCGTACCAGAGACTGTCTCCAAAGAGTGGCTTAAATGGATGCAAGGGCTCCACCTACTGGACGACTTTGAGCTGCCCAGATGTCTAAAACCTCTGAAGTTTGGGGATGTTAATACTGCGCAACTACACCATTTCTGCGATGCTTCCGAGGAAGGCTATGGTACAGTCACTTACCTGCTGTTACAGAATGAGCACCTCCAAATGCACAGTGCTTTCATTATGGGAGAGGCTCGTGTTGCCCCACTGAAGACAGTTACAATTCCAAGAATGGAACTGATTGCTGCAACAATGGCCAGTCGCATGGATGTCCTGTGGAAGAAAGAACTACACATGAGTCTTCAGGAATCTGTGTTCTGGACTGATAGTGCTTCTGTGCTGAAATACATTAACAACGAAAGCTCCAGATTTAAGGTGTTTGTTGCCAATCGTGTTTCGGAGATCCTGAAATCATCTCACCCCGCTCAGTGGAGGTACGTGGATACAGCTTAAAATCCAGCAGATGCAGCATCCAGAGGGCTCAAAGTGGAGGCATTTCTGAAGGACAGACTCTGGTTAACAGGACCGCCATTTCTTTGCCAACCTGAAACCGAATGGCCTGTGAACCCTGAGCCTGTGAGTCATCTCCCCCAGGACGATCCAGAAGTGAAGAAAACTGCTGTTGTCAATGCCGTACAAGCTGAAGAGGATCCCACTACTTACCTGATCCATCATTATTCCTCGTGGATCCCATTAAAGAAAGCTGTGGCGTGGTGGCTGAAATACAAAGCATGGTTGTGGTCCTGTATCAGGAAGAGAAAAAGGCTAATAGCCAATCAGAGTGAAGAGAGCATGCAGCAACAGAGAATGATGGAGCAGGAAAGGTGCACATTTAAAGGTGCAGCTGTCCTGTGTGCTCCTACAGTGGAGGACATGGACAAGGCTGAGCTGGCCATAATTCAGTTTTGCCAGAAGAGAAAGTCTTTTGAGGAACTCTCGTGTCTGGAAAAGGGACAAAATGTCAAGAAAAATTGTCACCTGTACAAGTTGTGTCCAAGGCTGGAGGATGGAGTCTTGCGTGTGGGAGGACGGCTGAGCAAAGCAGCACTGCCTTTGGAGTCTAAGCATCCTATCATTCTGGCAAAAGACCTTCATATTTCTACCCTGCTGCTGAGAAATATACATCAAGAGGTAGGACACAGCGGCCGCAACCACATGTTGTCCAAGCTCAGGGAGAAATACTGGATGACAGGAGCAAGTACTGCCATTAGGAGAGTTCTGTCCAAGTGCACCATCTGCAGAAGATTTAATGCCACTCCAGTTTGCCAGCAGATGGCAGACTTGCCCACAGACCGACTCAAACCTGATGAACCTCCATTCACTTGTGTAGGGGTTGATTATTTTGGACCCATCGAAGTGAGGAGCAGGAGGAGTATAGTGAAGAGGTATGGTGTCCTATTTACCTGTCTTGTATTGAGAGCTATTCACATCGAGGTGGCACCTTCTCTGGACACGGACTCCTTCATAAATGCGCTAAGGCGTTTTATAGCCAGAAGAGGACAGGTCCGCGAGCTGCGCTCTGATAATGGGACAAATTTTGTGGGTGCAGAACGTGAGTTAAAAACAACGATTGCGCAGTGGAACCAGGCACAGGTGCATGATGTGTTACTCCAAAAGGGCATTAAGTGGACGTTCAACCCCCCTGCCGGATCACATCATGGAGGAGTGTGGGAAAGGCTTATTAGATCGGTGAGGAAAGTCCTGAATTCCACTCTCAAAGTACAACGCTTGGATGAGGAGGGACTCCACACAGTTCTTTGCGAAGTGGAAGCCATTATTAACAGCAGGCCCATCACCAAGGCCTCCACAGATCCCAACGACCTGGAAGTACTGACGCCGAACCATCTGTTACTGCTTAAAAACCAGCCTTCATTACCACCTGGAAAGTTCCAAGCAGCAGACCTGTACGCAAAGAGAAGATGGAGACAAGTCCAGTACATATCAGATCTGTTCTGGAAGCGCTGGACAATGGAATACCTGCCTCTGTTACAGGAGTGACAGAGATGGACTGGAGTCCAGAGAAACCTTGTCGCAGGAGATCTAATTTTGCTTATGGACAGTACTGCACCTCGTAATTCTTGGATTATGGGACGTGTCTTGCAAACTTTTCCGGATCGCAAGGGATTTGTGCGTCAAATTCGGATTAAGACGAGAACAAATTGCTTGGACAGACCCATATCCAAGGTGTGTTTGTTGCTGGAGAAGGAGGAGGCAGCATGAGGACATTGCTGACCTCTATATGGACTTTGTGTTTTCTTTTTCTTTTTCTTTTTATTACTTGTGCTGGACTTTGCACTAATTGGTCATGACGACCAGAAGAAGGAATATTTGGTATAATGACTCTTTCATGGACTTGAGCAATTTATTAGACATTTTTGCATTATCGTTGAAATTGATATGCTTTATTATGTCTCCTATTGTGTTTGAAATGTGAATTATTATGTGAGTCCTAATAATTAGGGGCTGGTGTGTAAGAGACATACAGGCTGAAGATGTGCTGCATGGTGTGTTTGAGTGTGTGTGTGTTGCAGAGGGGGCGGTTCACATGGGAGTAGGTGTGTGTGCGTGCGGAGGTGTGTGTGTGTAAAGGTGGGCACTCACAGGTGACGCAGATGAGAGAGAGAGAGAGTCAAGGTTGGAAGTAGCGGTAATTTTTGTTGACCGCTACACGCTACACGCTACACGCTACTCGCTACTCATTCATTCATTAATCACCCCTTTTACCTGTTTAATTCACTGGACTCATCTTCCATTCATCCATCCTCGCAGCGCTGTAAAAGCTATGTGCTGTTTGTATCACAATAAATGCACCAAAAGCAAATCTGGATCTCAGCGTATCTGTTATCATAACAAACCAAAGCGCGTCATAAATCGATGTACCTGAGGACCCAACCTCATACTCTCAGCGGCCAAAAGTTTGTGTTTGGAAGCCGCAATAGTAATACTAAGGAGACTCACAGAGTAATACTTCAGAGACTCGCAAAGTAATACTACAGAGACTCAGGGAGTAATACTTTAGAGACTCGCAAAATAATACTACAGAGACTTGCATAGTAATACTAAGGAGACTCACAGAGTAATACTTCGGAGACTCATAGAGTAATACTTTAGAGCAGGGGTGCTCACACTTTTTCGGTTCGCGAGCCACTTTTATAATTGTCAAGTTCAAAAGATCTACGATCATCAAATTTGCTCAACATAAGTAAGAACATACTTCACTCACATGACTTGAAGTGAATGATAGTCATGATGGAAGGATGTGTGGATTTAATCATCTTCATAGAAACACTGACTTACATAAATAACTAGAGTCAGTCAGTGAGGAGCATATTTCCTCATAAGAAGATACTTTTCCTCTGAGAGTAACTTCCAAAGATGTCCATGAGACCTGGTCTCAGTGTCAGCATGTGTTAAATCTCATCCTCCACTGCAGACAAGTTCAGACTCATATGTACTAAGAGTTGCATTGATTTCCTACTAAAAATGGTCGTTCATTCGAACCCAAATGATGCACGAAAATATTTGTGTGTAAGAATCTGTGACACAAATTCAAGTCCTTTCCCTTTGTTCATCTGAACCAACAAATATTTCAGACGGATTCATCCCTTTTGTTATGTCTCGTGTGTCTTTCTTGGTGTTTCCTGTTTTTATTTTGAAACCTGCTCCCTTCTGTGTCTGTGAGTTTCCTTTCCGGTCCCTCCCCCTGCTGATTGTTATTGTCTCCACCTGTCTTGTGTTCTGCAGCTGCCAGTGATTGCTGGCAGTCTTCATATTCTGCTTACTCTCCCTCAGTCTTTGTCGGTTCGTCACACATGTTGTCCCGTGTTCGTCTAGTATGTGGTTCACGTTTCAGACTTCCAATTCGAGATTGTTTTGCCTTCCCGATTTTTGACCCTGGTACGTTTTCTTGTTTTTCTGCCTGCCTGTGCCCTTGACCTTATCGTTCTTCCTCATCATCTGGTCGTAAACTGCTAAAATTTAAGACAGGGTGCCGAATCTGTGGGACAGTACTCTATAAGTTTCCGCATTTTAGCAGCTGAGAGTTGTTGGAATGAGCCTGCTCTTGTCACTGTTTTTGTTCTGGGCTTAGATGATGCTGTCAGGGATCAGTTGGCCACCAGGGAGGAACCAGAGAGTTTAGAGGCTCTTATCAGCCTTGCCATAAGGATTGAAAACAGATTGATGGAGCGATATGTTCAGACTTGTTGCAATCTACGGGAGCGTGTTACGCTCCAACGGCTTTTAGAGAACAGACTATTCGTTAAGGCTGAGAAGTGCGAGTTTGGAGTTTCAACTGTGAGTTTTCTTGGCTTTATTTTAGGGCAGGGTCAGCTGAGGCCACCCGGGACCTCCCCCTTCCAGTGGAATCACGTAAGCTGGCCCCCAGGTTCGTTGGGCCATTTGAGATTGAGAGGATCATCAGTCCCACTGCCATGCGCCTCAAGCTTCCCCCGTCGCTCAAGGTCCACCCTCCGTTCCACGTGTCACTCCTGAAGCCTGTCACCTCCAGTCCTCTTAGTTCTTCAGCCGAGCCTCCACCTCCTCCACTCATCATTGACTATCACCCCGCTTACAGAGTTCACAAGATCCTGGAGGTTCGCCGCAGAAGTCGGGGCTACCAGTATCTTGTAGACTGGGAGGGCTACGGTCCAGAGGAACACTCTTGGATATCCCGCTCTCTCATCCTTGACCTCTCCCTCTTCCGAGACTTCTACCGGGAGCACCCGGAAAGACCTGGTAGAACGCCTGGAGGCGCGACCTAGAGGGGGGGGTACTGTCATGTTTATGTTCTTCCTGTTTTATTTTGAAGGTGGTTTTCCGTTTGTATGTGTCCTGTGTTTTCCTTTGACAGACGCTGGCAGGTGCGCGGCTGGTGATGATTGAGTGGCAGGTTCTTCCTATTGATAAGGAGCATCTCTACCCGGAAGAACTCGCCAGAGTATTGCGTTTCCCTTCGATCTCGCTCCTCGCCTTTAAATCAGGACTTTGATGATCCTTTGGAGACTCCTGACGTTGTCAGCACTTTTATTTACTCACGTGAGTCTTTTTCTTTTAGTTGCTGTTGGGACCCCGATCTCCAGCCGTGCCCTGCCTTCGTCCCGAGTGTGATGTTATGAGTATAATAACATGTGAACTACATTACCCAGCATGCCACAGCAGTTGGGTGCATACTGGAAGCCCCGCCTGTTGGTCTGTTCAAGGTAGCCATGCAGGAGAATGGTTACATGTTAATAAAGAGTCAAGTTTATATTAACACACCAGATATCACGCCTCGTCTGCTTATTGAAGCTTGACTGTGTTTGTTTTTGTTCCTATTCATTCCTATTACGGATCGTTTTGGATTTATTAAAGACTTTCTTCTGAACTTTTCCTCCGTGGATATATTGACTTCCGCATCTGGGTCTCCTGCCCTGATCGGATCGTGACATAAGCGCCTGACTTTTTATAAACCAGTGGAGCCTGAAGAGTGAATTCAACGCTCGGAAGATGAGCATGTAAGTTGTTTTATTATCATCAGCTCTCGTTGTGCACATCGACGTTCTATTGTCTCTTTTTAATATACTATTGCAGCGATATTATTGCTTTCGCTAGGAACCTTTTTGCATGTTTCCGTAGGACCGTTACTTGTGTGACACCAGTGAAAACAGTTTAACACGCTTTAAAAGTTTGTTTCTCCAGTTAATGTTACACGTTTGGATCTGAATGTGTTCGTGAAGAAGTGAGTTTCATAAAGTAGCAGTTTGTGTTTGTAGAATGTTATCTAGGTTTAATATTTAGACGAGTGTTTGTTTACGTTTGTTTCATATTTAGACGAGTGTTTGTTTACGTTTGTTTCATATTTAGACGAGTGTTTGTTTACGTTTGTTTCATATTTAGACGAGTGTTTGTTTACGTTTGTTTCATATTTAGACGAGTGTTTGTTTACGTTTGTTTCATATTTAGACGAGTGTTTGTTTACGTTTGTTTCATATTTAGACGAGTGTTTGTTTACGTTTGTTTAATATTTAGACTAATGTTTGTTTACGTTTGTTTAATATTTAGACGAGTGTTTGTTTACGTTTGTTTAATATTTAGACTAATGTTTGTTTACGTTTGTTTAATATTTAGACGAGTGTTTGTTTACGTTTGTTTAATATTTAGACGAGTGTTTGTTTACGTTTGTTTAATATTTAGACGAGTGTTTGTTTACGTTTGTTTAATATTTAGACAAGTGTTTGTTTACGTTTGTTTAATATTTGGACGAGTGTTTGTTTACGTTTGTTTAATATTTAGACGAGTGTTTGTTTACGTTTGTTTCATATTTAGACGAGTGTTTGTTTACGTTTGTTTAATATTTAGACGAGTGTTTGTTTACGTTTGTTTCATATTTAGACGAGTGTTTGTTTACGTTTGTTTCATATTTAGACGAGTGTTTGTTTACGTTTGTTTAATATTTAGACGAGTGTTTGTTTACGTTTGTTTCATATTTAGACGAGTGTTTGTTTACGTTTGTTTAATATTTAGACGAGTGTTTGTTTACGTTTGTTTCATATTTAGACGAGTGTTTGTTTACGTTTGTTTCATATTTAGACGAGTGTTTGTTTACGTTTGTTTCATATTTAGACGAGTGTTTGTTTACGTTTGTTTCATATTTAGACGAGTGTTTGTTTACGTTTGTTTAATATTTAGACGAGTGTTTGTTTACGTTTGTTTCATATTTAGACGAGTGTTTGTTTACGTTTGTTTCATATTTAGACGAGTGTTTGTTTACGTTTGTTTCATATTTAGACGAGTGTTTGTTTACGTTTGTTTCATATTTAGACGAGTGTTTGTTTACGTTTGTTTAATATTTAGACGAGTGTTTGTTTACGTTTGTTTAATATTTAGACGAGTGTTTGTTTACGTTTGTTTAATATTTAGACGAGTGTTTGTTTAATATTTAGACGAGTGTTTGTTTAAGTTTGTTTCATATTTAGACGAGTGTTTGTTTCATATTTAGACGAGTGTTTGTTTATGTTTGTTTAATATTTAGACGAGTGTTTGTTTACGTTTGTTTAATATTTAGACGAGTGTTTGTTTCATATTTAGACGAGTGTTTGTTTACGTTTGTTTAATATTTAGACGAGTGTTTGTTTACGTTTGTTTAATATTTAGACGAGTGTTTGTTTAATATTTAGACGAGTGTTTGTTTCATATTTAGACGAATGTTTGTTTACGTTTGTTTAATATTTAGACGAGTGTTTGTTTACGTTTGTTTCATATTTAGACGAGTGTTTGTTTACGTTTGTTTCATATTTAGACGAGTGTTTGTTTACGTTTGTTTAATATTTAGACGAGTGTTTGTTTACGTTTGTTTAATATTTAGACAAGTGTTTGTTTACGTTTGTTTAATATTTGGACGAGTGTTTGTTTACGTTTGTTTAATATTTAGACGAGTGTTTGTTTACGTTTGTTTCATATTTAGACGAGTGTTTGTTTACGTTTGTTTCATATTTAGACGAGTGTTTGTTTACGTTTGTTTAATATTTAGACGAGTGTTTGTTTACGTTTGTTTCATATTTAGACGAGTGTTTGTTTACGTTTGTTTCATATTTAGACGAGTGTTTGTTTACGTTTGTTTCATATTTAGACGAGTGTTTGTTTACGTTTGTTTAATATTTAGACGAGTGTTTGTTTACGTTTGTTTCATATTTAGACGAGTGTTTGTTTACGTTTGTTTCATATTTAGACGAGTGTTTGTTTACGTTTGTTTCATATTTAGACGAGTGTTTGTTTACGTTTGTTTCATATTTAGACGAGTGTTTGTTTACGTTTGTTTCATATTTAGACGAGTGTTTGTTTACGTTTGTTTAATATTTAGACGAGTGTTTGTTTACGTTTGTTTAATATTTAGACGAGTGTTTGTTTACGTTTGTTTAATATTTAGACGAGTGTTTGTTTAATATTTAGACGAGTGTTTGTTTAAGTTTGTTTCATATTTAGACGAGTGTTTGTTTCATATTTAGACGAGTGTTTGTTTATGTTTGTTTAATATTTAGACGAGTGTTTGTTTACGTTTGTTTAATATTTAGACGAGTGTTTGTTTCATATTTAGACGAGTGTTTGTTTACGTTTGTTTAATATTTAGACGAGTGTTTGTTTACGTTTGTTTAATATTTAGACGAGTGTTTGTTTAATATTTAGACGAGTGTTTGTTTACGTTTGTTTAATATTTAGACGAGTGTTTGTTTACGTTTGTTTAATATTTAGACGAGTGTTTGTTTATGTTCGCTTCGGTGCATTAAGTCGAAGATATTTCCAAATGTATCTTTATTTCAACATCCATGTTTGTCTCTGACGTGTTTCTGATGTTTAACGTCGTCTCTCGTCCCTCGCAGTCTCATCATTTATCATGAATCTAAAATAGCATCAATTATTTTAAGTCCTAGTTTGCAAATACAGTATTAAAACGTGACTTTAACACGGAAAACTAACTTCTCATCCTTTTTTCTTTTTTTTTCAGATTGATGTCATTCGAAAAGAAAGAAACCAAATCATTCATTAACTAAAGGTTGACAAATGTAGAAAGTTTCGATCAGTCCTATTTCTCCTCAGGTGAGACACATGGTAAATATTAATACTTCAGTTACTCCTCACAGTAGATGATATTAGGATCTGTTCATGTGGATCAACAGGTTGGAGCAGATCGTGGCAGAGACTTGTGACTGAGACTATAAAAGAGTTCACCTGTGAAGGAGTGTTTCAGTCGCAGAGACATGGAGACTAGAGTTGATCTGAGATCTTGTTGCATCTGTATGGATCTACTGAAGGATCCAGTCACTCTTCCATGTGGACACAACTACTGTAAGACCTGTGTTGAAGGTCACTGGCAGGACAAGAACATCTACGAGTGTCCTCTGTGCAGACGGAGCTTCAGCGAGAGACCTGTCCTCCAGAAGAACACTGTGTTAGCAGAGTTAGTGGAGGAGCTGAAGAAGACTGGAGCAGCTGAGGACCTCTGCTCTGCTGGACCTGAAGATGTGACCTGTGACGTCTGCACTGGGAGGAAGATGAAAGCCCTCAAGTCCTGTCTGGTGTGTCTGGTCTCCTACTGTCAGGAACATCTTCAGCCTCATCGAGAAGCTCCGGCCTACAGGAGACACAAGCTGGTCCAGCCGTCCAAGCAGCTCCAGGAGATGATCTGCTCTGAACACGAGGAGGAGAAGAAGATGTTCTGTCGTTCTGATCAGCAGCTCATCTGTCATCTCTGTGCTGTGGACCAACACAAAGATCATGACATCGTCTCGACCACAGCAGAGAGGAGGGAGAGAGACAAAGACCTGGATCAGAGTCAAGGAAGGATCCAGCAGAAGATCCAGAAGAGAGAGAAGGAAGTGAAGCTGCTCCAGCAGGAGCAGAAGAACATCAGAGTCTCTGCTGAGGAAGCAGTGAAGGACAGTCAGGAGACCCTCGTCCAGATGATCCAGATGATCCAGAGAAGAATGCCTGACGTGGAGCAGAAGATCAGATCTCTGCAGGAGACTGAAGACGCTCGAGTCCGAGGACTTGAGGAGCAGCTGGAGCAGGAGATCTCTGAGCTGAAGAAGAAAGAGGCTGAGCTGCAGCAGCTGTCACTCACCGACAGTCACACCATCTTCCTGCAGAACTGGACCTCACTCTCAGAGGTCAGTGAAGACACGACCTCCTCCACGACCCTTGAGCAAACTCACCGTCGCTTCCAGGAAGTAACAGCAGCCGTGTCAGCCTGCAGAGACCAAGTCCAGGACCTTCTGAGAGACATGTGGACCGACATCTGTTGTCCTTCCAACAGAATGTTCCTTCCAGGGACCAGAGAGCAGTTCCTCACACACTCACAGGACATCACTCTGGATCCAAACACTGCACACTCAAGGTTGATGTTGTCTGAAGGAAACAAAAAAGTGACAAACATGAGAAAACATCAGCCTCGTCCTGATCATCCAGACAGATTCAAATATTATTATCAGGTCTTGAGTCAAGAGTCTCTGACTGGACGTTGTTACTGGGAGGTGAAGAGAACAGAAGGAATTGTTGATGTATCAGTTTCATACAAGAACATCAGCAGATCAGGAAATAAAAGTTATTTTGGATGTAATGACAAATCTTGGAGTTTATATTGTCACGACTCTGGTTGTTCATTTAAACACAACAACATCCAAACTAAAGTCTCCAGTGTCAGACCCTCCACAGTGGGGGTGAACCTGGATCACTCTGCAGGTCTTCTGTCCTTCTACAGCGTCTCTGAGACCATGACTCTCCTCCACAGAGTCCAGACCAGCTTCACTCAACCTCTTCATGCTGGAGTCATGGTTTATTCCTCGTGTGAGTTTGTGAAGCTGAAGTAGACGACAGTGAGATTGTGAGTCTCCAGGAGTGACATCATCACATGAAGCTTCAATGTTTGGATGAACGTCTCTGAGAACGTTTGTCGTTTGTGCCGCAGTGAAGACACAGTGACGTCATGTGACTGGATTAGAACCTCTGTGATTGGATTGTTCCTGATGATGACGAGTCTTCTTTAAATCTTCTTTAATAAACACCTTCATGATCCGGTGATGATGGCAGCAGTCGTTACTCAAGTACTCCACAGTACTACAAATATATCCTGGTTACTACAGTATCTCATTGGATGTTATGGTTGCCTCTGTATCGTGATACGTATCATCAGATTCTTGACAATACACACACTTACACAGCCAGTCGTCCACGAGGAGTCAGAAAGAAGAAGAATTGATGTACATTTGGTTTGGATTCAATATTACAGTCTGAAAGGAATTTGATTTTGTGAAAAAAAGATTTTCTCCAAAGAAGTAAAGATGAAAATGAGTTCAACACAAACTATATCTTGTATCAGAGAAACCAGATCCTTGGATTCAGTGTTATGTTGAGTTATGCTGTATTTTAAAAATGTACATATAGAAACATTGATTTTTATTCACTCAAATCTCCTCTTAAAACACACTTTTATTCTCTTTTAACGCAGCATGAGACTCTGAGCTGTTTTTAGTGCTTTTGACTTGTTTTATTTTTGTGTTTTAACTGCTTTCTTAGTACTTTCATGTCATTGTTCAACACTTTGTATCGACTGTTGTTTTTAAAGTGTTTTATCAATAAACTTGATTGATTGATTATTTGTTCTTATTGAAATGTTAATCTAAATCAATGAATTATCTTTTTGAATCATTTATTCTAAATATATAAATATATAGATTATATATATATTTGACACATTGAGTTCAATATTTTAATTCCAATAATTCAAAAACACATTTTCTAAATGCAATATTCTTTGTTTTATTCAATATAACATCGACATCTTTATATTTACTTTCTTACACCTTCGTTCTAAGATCACAATCAAAACTACTTTTATTGTTGTAAACACAACCGTGGATATTATGTGGTGACAACACAAAAGTACATGTTAATAATGAATAAATTAATACAAATGACACAAAAGTACATGTTAATAATGAATAAATTAATACAAATAACACAAAAGTACATGTTAATAATGAATAAATTAATACAAATAACACAAAAGTACATGTTAATAATGAATAAATTAATACAAATAACACAAAAGTACATGTTAATAATGAATAAATTAACACAAACAACACAAAATTACATGTTAATAATGAATAAATTAATACAAATAACACAAAAGTACATGTTAATAATGAATAAATTAATACAAATAACACAAAATTACATGTTAATAATGAATAAATTAATACAAATAACACGAAATTACATGTTAATAATGAATAAATTAATACAAATAACACAAAAGTACATGTTAATAATGAATAAATTAATACAAATAACACAAAAGTACATGTTAATAATGAATAAATTAATACAAATAACACAAAAGTACATGTTAATAATGAATAAATTAACACAAACAACACAAAATTACATGTTAATAATGAATAAATTAATACAAATAACACAAAAGTACATGTTAATAATGAATAAATTAATACAAATAACACAAAATTACATGTTAATAATGAATAAATTAATACAAATAACACGAAATTACATGTTAATAATGAATAAATTAATACAAATAACACAAAAGTACATGTTAATAATGAATAAATTAATACAAATAACACAAAAGTACATGTTAATAATGAATAAATTAATACAAATAACACAAAAGTACATGTTAATAATGAATAAATTAATACAAATAACACAAAAGTACATGTTAATAATGAATAAATTAACACAAACAACACAAAATTACATGTTAATAATGAATAAATTAATACAAATAACACAAAAGTACATGTTAATAATGAATAAATTAATACAAATAACACAAAATTACATGTTAATAATGAATAAATTAATACAAATAACACGAAATTACATGTTAATAATGAATAAATTAATACAAATAACACAAAAGTACATGTTAATAATGAATAAATTAATACAAATAACACAAAAGTACATGTTAATAATGAATAAATTAATACAAATAACTCAAAATTACATGTTAATAATGAATAAATTAATACAAATAACACAAAATTACATGTTAATAATGAATAAATTAATACAAATAACACAAAATTACATGTTAATAATGAATTAATTAATACAAATAACACAAAATTACATGTTAATAATGAATAAATTAATACAAATAACACAAAATTACATGTTAATAATGAATAAATTAATACAAATAACACAAAATTACATGTTAATAATGAATAAATTGATACAAATAACACAAAAGTACATGTTAATAATGATTAAATTAATACAAATAACACACAATTACATGTTAATAATGAATAAATTAATACAAATAACACGAAATTACATGTTAATAATGAATAAATTAATACAAATAACACAAAAGTACATGTTAATAATGAATAAATTAATACAAATAACAGAAAATTACATGTTAATAATGAATAAATTAATACAAATAACACAAAATTACATGTTAATAATAAATAAATCAATACAAATAACACAACATTAGTGCAACAGTCCATACTTTCCATTTTGAACATTTTCTGCACTTTATACATAATTACATTTTTATTTATATTTTACGTTGTTTTTTTTACTGTTGGTGGAACAATTTACTAGCAATTGAAATAATAATAATTCTGGTTCTGATGTATAAACATGTTTTTGTATAGAATCTTAGTTAAGAAGATCAATATATTAGATTATTTTGTCCTTTATATATACTGTGTTTATACAAAATGTACCTTTCAATGTAAAACATATTTAATTCAAATCTTAAAAAAGCTTCATTTCAAGAATAAAATTCAAAGTGTCAACATTTGAAACATGAAAGCGTTCAATATTCTGACACTGATTGACTTCCGTCCTCAAGTTTGAACTAATGTTTCTTATTCTCTCTGTGAACGATCAACACACTGTGGTGTGTTCAGAGGATGATGTTGTGAACTTAACAATATGTTCCGTTACTATGAATCACAAACAGAAAACTATGAATAACAAATACAAAAAATAATAATAATTGGAATGAAATAAAAACAGATTTTTCTTTTTTTAAATGAGACATTGTCATAAAATGTCATACAAATAAATAATGAATGAGTGATATTAGTTCCATTAAAATGTGTATTATTCATATAGAATATTACAAATTGTTTTTTGTTTTTTTTAAATAATTCAAAAATGTATTTTGAAATTCAATTTTATTTTTACAGCATTTTAAATTCAATATAAAATGTTGGTGTAATAGGATATCAAAAGAGTTCTGAGGTACTTGATCAACTTCGATTATACCACTATTATACTATTGTACACTATTATACCTACATTTTTATATTGAATTAAAAAAACTTACAAGTTAGAAAAAATATTGAGTTCATGAAAATATTGTATTAATTTTTGGAATAAAAATATCAAACTTTAGGTGTAAGATTTGAAAATTATTAAATTAAAAAAAATATATATATATATATATATTGTAGTGATATGTAGTCACAAATAAACAAGCGTGGAATATCCGTGTAGGAGTTTTATTAACACACGTCTTTAGCCGTAGCTTCGGACCAAGAACAACACGTCACTCCCGATGTATCCATGCGCCGTGCGCTATAGAAAACATAGTCCCTTAACACCACATCTCCCTTCCTTTGAGTCTGTTGAGACACAGTGTTACCAGAACCTAATAAACATTTTCTTCAGAACAAATCAATAGAGATTTGTGCAAACAATATTTCAAGCATGTTTCTCGTAACATTTCTAATATCCCAGATATCACTCCTTTAACATCTAACTAGGGTATTCTCTCCGAACATTTATTGACACAAACTCCTTCAATCTTTCTGGAGGTTTTATTTCCACTTCTTCTCAACACTTTAGGACTCTCCGGTTTGACAGGAGAAGAATCTTCTTCTGTGGCTTCCGTTTGTTCACATTTTCCTTCTCAGTCTCGAGCCTTCAGTTGGTTGTTCAGGTGTTTAAACCGTTGTCTGAGATGATCTGTTTGGTCTCACTTCACCTTCGTCAGTCTGGACTATAGATGACCTTGGTGGATCAAAGCGTTTAACAACAGTCGCAGGTTTGATCCTTTTCCTGCTCTAGTTTTACACTAAAGTTCCGGATTGCAGCTCCGGCAAGGGTTTAGGATTGTACCTTGTGTTAAAGTTTCGACTGTACCTTTCCTTTCCTTCTGCATCTTTTTGCCTCACCTGCATCAGATCAGGCCATGCAGGCTGCGATCTAAGCTTCAATGGTTGGAAGAGTTGTGCGGATTTGTCTTCCCAACATCAACTGAGCTGGACTCACTCCAGTCACTTGTAAAGGTGTTGCTCTGTAGGACAAGAGTGCTAGTGATGGATCACTCTGTCTCAGGATCTGTTTTGCAGTTTGCACTGCCCTCTCTGCCTCACCATTAGCCTGTGCATTATTCTAGTTATATGATCAAAATCATAAGCTCTTGAAAAAGGCTGCAAACTCTTGACCTGAAAACTGTGGTCCTCTGTCAGTTATGAGTTTGTTTGGACAACCCCATCTTGCAAAGATGTTCTTCAGGCTGAAAACTGTACTGTCAGTGGTCAATTTTGAAAGGTGCAAAATTTCAATATACCGGGAAAAATAATCAACCACCACTAAATCGTTTTTTCCCTCAAAGTGACAAATGTCCGCCGAGATTCTCTCCCACGGACGACCTGGTAGCGGTGAACAGATAAGAGGCTCTTTCCTGTGAGATGGTTTCATCTCCTGACATTCTCTACACCACAGGTGTCAAACCGCTCCAGAAAAGGTTCAGGGGTCAATTTCTCTCAATTCTACATTCAAATGATAGAATATTTTGTGGAATAGTCACATCTTCAAGAAGAGATCAATGTCAGTCCATGATTGTTACCCATGGAAAGTATTTATTTATCTTCAATGTTCCATTTAAATGATCTAAAACAGGGGTGTCACACTTTTTCGGTTGGCGAGCTACTTTTCTAAAGATCAAGTTCAAAAGATCTACGATCATCAAATTTGCTCAACAGAAGTAAGAACATACTTCACTCACATGACTTGAAGTGAATGATAGTCATGATGGAAGGATGTGTGGATTTAATCATCTTCATAGAAATACTGACTTACATAAATAACTAGAGTCAGTCAGTGAGGAGCATATTTCCTCATAAGAAGATACTTTTCCTCTGAGAGTAACTTCCAAAGATGTCCATGAGACCTGGTCTTAAGCTCAGTGTCAGCATGTGCGTGACACGAATTGGAGCCTTTTTCCATGTCGAAATCAACAAACAATTCAGACGGGTTCATCCCTTTCCATGCCTCCATTTCAATATGTCCATCATGTTTAAATGAAGCACAAGAATTAAATTGATCCATTTCTGTGATCATGAAAAAAACCAAAACAAATGAAAACATGAATTTAAACTAACAGTTTATATGTGTTAATTTTAAACATGTCTGATATGAATCACACAAGTGGATTATTTAAATGTTAAAACATCTTCAGATGAAGTTTAACGAGAATAAAACTGTTCATCAGTAACTTCACATCATCATCGTCTCTGACGTCATTAGTATTTGTGTCTCACCTGCACCTGTTTAACGTGTTTGTGTTTCAGCGTATTCTTATTATATTCGTGAGATAAAGGTCATTTACAAACAGTCATGTGATGGTTTATTAATACAAGTGTGTTTTAAGGACGTGATCACAAAAGGAAAACCAGCATTTGTTGCTTTGTTTTCCGGATTTTATGCTCATATCACTAAAGATATGTATCAAGCATCTATGATCTATGATCGTGATGCTCTTCTCAACATCAGAGAGTCGATGGAGGACTTCACTCGCGACAGTTACCAACGTCTCGTGAATGTGTTTCCTCCTTCGCTTCTCATCGACTCGGACTCTGTGGAATATCGTTTGATCTCTCGGGCGATTTCCACAAGCGATGGAGTCGGTCTGGAGTTCAGGTCAGGATGAGACGCGCAGTCGCGATCGCTCGGAACAACTCTGACGTCATCGAACGTCATCGATGTTTGATCGACATTCCTCTGCCTGAAGAGAATGATGACACATCAGCGCTGCCGTCTGTCCAGACCTCAGCGAAAGGTGGTAAGATTTTTTCATTTCCTCTCTTTAATTCGGCTTTTACTACGGAGTTGAACTTCAGTGTCAGCTGGTACCCACGTGACCGCTGTTCGCTTCAAAAGATCCCGCTCTGCGCGCCTGTCAGTGACGCGGCGTCGTCAGTGACGTCATCGGTGCTGAATGTGGGACTTCTTAATGTTCGCTCCATTACTAATAAATCCTTTATTCTTAATGATCTTTTCACAAGAGTTAATTTGGATTTATTATGTCTTTCTGAGACTTGGCAGAGAGAGGAAGAGTTTATTCATCTGTACGAACTCTGTCCAGTAGGGAGCGCTGTTCTGGGGAAGCCTCGCCTCTCTGGTCGTGGAGGAGGTCTTGCTACTGTTTTTAGGGAGAGTTGTTTTTGCAAAGTGATTCAGACACAGGAATTCACTTCTTTTGAATCTCAGATGATCTTGGTTGGTTCTACAAGACCTTTCTATTGTGTGTCAATCTACCGCCCGCCTGGTCCTGCGGCGGTGTTCTTGAAAGACTTAGTGACTTCTTATCTTCCATTATTCAAATGGAATCTGTTCTTATTCTTGGAGACTTTAATCTTCATGTTGATGACGTCACATCTTGTTCTGCTAAAGAACTTTTAACTTTAACTGAAGCCTTTAATTTTGAGCAACATGTTTCTGAACCCACTCATCAAAAAGGCCACATTTTAGACTTAGTTTTTACTCTTGGCCTGAACATTTCTAATGTATCTGTACATGATGTCCATCTGAGTGATCATTCTCTTGTCTTGTTTAACCTGGACTTCATCCCTGAACCTAAGCCTTTTAAAGTTAGGTCTCAGAGGCGTGTCATCTCAGCCGATACTGCAGACAGTTTTTCTGCTATGTTTGACGCTCTTTCCTTTGATGACTGCACAGATGTGGACAGTTTGATTCACTGTTTCACTGATCATTGTGTTGAAATACTGGATCAAGTGGCACCTGTTAAATCGAACTTGAAAATTCAGAAAAAACGGTGCCCTTGGACAAATGAAGATCTCCTGAGTCTGAAGAGACTTTGTCGAAAGACTGAGCGTCTCTGGAAGTCCACTAAACTTGAGGTGCACAGACTTCCCCTCAGGGATCTGATGTCTTCTTACAATGAGATGGTAAAAAACTGCTAGATCTGATTACATCAGAAAACTGGTAGCAGCAAATAGGAAAAACCCCAAAGTTTTGTTTGACACGATTAATTCTCTTGTGTCTCCTGCTCCTCAAATCACGCCTGTCTTCTGTGAAGCTGACAGCAATGCATTGTTGAGATTTTTCATTGACAAAATTAAATTGATCAAAGAGAAAATCTCTCCCCCTTTGTTTGGAACCCCTACTGTCTCTGAGCCCATCTCCTCCTCTTGGTCCTCCTTCACTGCTGTATCTTTGGGTGATATTTCAGCACTAGTGAACAAGATGAAACCATCCTCTTGCTCAGATGACGTCCTTCCTTGTAGGCTTTTTATCAAAGTATTTGATGTAATTGGCCCCTGGGTTACCAATATGGTGAACCTCTCCCTTTCCACAGGGGTTTTTCCCAATGCATTTAAACATGCCATTGTGGAGCCTCTGCTCAAAAAACCAGGCTTAGACCCAACTGACCTCAGTCATTTCAGGCCTATTTCTAAGCTCCCTTTCTTGTCCAAGATCTTGGAGAAGGTGGTGTCTGAGCAGCTGTCTTTGTTCCTGGATCAGAGCGACATCCATGAGAAGTTTCAGTCTGGCTTCCGTAAACATCACTCTACGGAGACAGCTTTATTGAAAGTGTCCAGTGACATCATGATGTCGGCTGACTCGGGTAAATTCACTGTTCTGGTTCTCTTAGATCTGTCCTCAGCCTTTGACACAGTTGATCACCAGATCCTGCTGAGAAGACTAAGGGATGAAGTGGGACTGTCTGGGTCTGTGTTAGAATGGTTCTCATCTTACCTTTCTGGGCGCAGTTTTAGTGTATCTGCCAATCAAATGAGGTCTGAATTGGCAGATCTGTTGTGTGGAGTCCCTCAAGGTTCTGTTCTGGGTCCTTTATTGTTTTTGCTGTACTTGATTCCCCTCGGTAAAATCATTCAGAGATTTCCAGATGTTTCTTATCACATTTTTGCTGATGACATCCAGCTCTACTGCTCTTTTGACCCGACTGAGCCCCAAAGGCTGAACAGCTTAGTCAATTGTTTGCTAGAAATCAAACAATGAGTGAAAACACTTTACAGCTAAATGTGGACAAAACTGAAACTCTGGTGATTGCTCCTGATGATAAGATCCCAGGGTTGAGTCAGTACTTGGGTGACTTAGGTCAGTCTGTCAAACTGAGCCTGAGAAACCTGGGTGTTGTATTTGATAAAGACATGTCTCTTGTTCGACACTGAAGAAAACTGACCAGAAACTGTTTCCTTCAACTGAGAAAAATCTATAAACTTAGGAAAATGTTGTCGGAACATGATCTGGATCTTATAATCCATGCGTTTGTTTCTTCTCGTCTGGACTATTGTAACAGTTTGTTTTCATGTCTTAACTAGAAGGATCGTCTCGTCTGCAGTTGATTCAGAACTCTGCAGCCAGAATTCTGACCCACTCTAGTAGAAGAACTCACATTTCTCCGATCCTTAATACTCTTCAGTGGCTTCCAGTTTCTTTCAGGATCAATTTTAAAATTCTGGTTCTTACTTTCAGATCTATTCATGGTCAGGCTCCTCCTTACATCACTGATCTGATCCAGCCTTACACCCCAGCTCGGGCTCTGAGGTCTGTGGATCAGAATCTACTTATGGTTCCACGCACACGGCTCAGGACCAGAGGAGAGAAATCTTTTCAGGCTGTTGCTCCTAAGCTTTGGAACGATCTTCTCTCTCTTTGTTCTTGATGGATCTACTGACTCCTTCAAGAAACATCTTAAGACGTTTCTATTTGTTCAGGCTTTTCCTTGAATTTCTCGAACTCCTTTGTTGTTCTCAGTATTATCTTGATCTTTAAAGTATGTACTTTTTTGAGTATTGTTTTGATTGTCTAAGCGCTTTGTGACCCTGGTCTCGAAAAGCGCTATATAAATAAATATTACTTACTTACTTACTTTCATTGAACCTGCAGCTTGACTTTGATGGAACTGACGTCATGTTTGTGTGACTCTAGAGAAGAACCTGAAGCGATCAAACATTATGTTCGATGTATTATTAAAAAAAACAAAGCTTATAATTCTATATCGTTTTTCTGAACTGCATAAAATGACTGTCGCACGTTTTGCTCTTTTTATTCTCGATTCATAAGAACTTTGCCGTGCGTTCACTGGAAGAGGCGGGAGCTCTGATTGGCTGATGCTCATGTCAATCAAATTGACAACCAATCGGCGCAATAACTATTTGATTGACCTGCACAGCAGCCAATCAGAGCTCTCTTCACTATTTTCTTACATCATTTGTATTAAATCACGTGATCTACTAGCAGCAGCTTGCACGGTGCCACAGCGTGTATGGACACATACACAAGCGCTGTGTGCTGTGATTGGCTGCGTAGCGTAAGTAAACCGTATCGTATCATTGGCTGGACACCTGTCACTCACTGAGGTGCAGATGTTCTTGTGCGCTGAGAATGTTCGATCGACACTTCACTCTGCCTCGGTGACCATCGTGAACGCGCTGTAGTATTTCCGACCTCATGTTTTGTGGAACTACTATTCTGTCCTTGTAAAGTAATAAACTCTGTGACACAGTAAGGTGATCACGATGTGAGAAATAAGGTTTCACACATACCGGTACATCAGCGTAATACCTCGGCCATCCATCTGTAATGAACTTTTGGACCGACTTCAACTCTGGGTCTAGTTGAGTCTGCTTTCTAATCAGTTCCAGCTTTCCAGGGGAAACTTTCTTGAACTGCTTCTCATACGCTTCCATCTCACTGGTCAGTTCTGATACTTCTTGTTTAACTTCTACCAGTGGATGTCGAGAGAGTGTATCTGCCACGACTAACAGTTTCTGGTACAAACTCTGCCACAGGATTGTATCTCATCCTGCGGATCAGCAGTCTCTGGCCCCTCATAGGCACACAGTCCAGATCTTTGCTGTTAATTGTGGTACAAGTGGTTTGTGGTCAGTCTGAAGTCTGAAAGAATCTAGACCGTACAGATATCTGCTCAACTTTCCACATGTCCACACTGCAGAAGGCACTCTTTCTCAATTTGAAGCGCTTCTCTGCATCAGTTAATGTTCTAGAACAATAAGCTACCGGTCTCAGCTGCCCATCATGTTCCTGCATTAAGACGCCTCCAAGCCCAGAGCTACTTGAATCAGCACCTATCACTGTGGTTTTGTTCACATCCTAATAAGCTAACACAGGAGCTTCAACCTGTGCAGGGCCCCATGTCCATGTTCCATCAGTCTTTAACAAGTCATTCAGGGGTTTGGTAATATCAGACAGGTGAGGAAGATACCTGCCCAAATAATGAACCATCCCCAGAATCCTTCTGAGGTCCATTGTTTGGTTCAGCTGCATGATGGCTTGAACTTTCACATCATCTGGACGTATTCCGTTCTCATCAATGGAGTGTCCCAAGTCGTTAAGTTTCCGCTGTCGCAGTGAGACCTTCTCATTGTTCAGCTTCAGGCCTGCTCTCCTCAAGGTGTCAAGAGTGTTTTGAAGGATCTCCTCCTGTTGCTCCTCTGACTCCGAATAAACAAGAATGTCATCCATGTATACAGCGACTCCATCAAGGTCTTTCAGCAGTTCTGTCATCTCACGCTGGAAGATTTCTGGGGCACTTGTTGACTGCTCTGTTGAGGTTCTTCAAGTCAACACATATCCTCAGCTGTTCCTTGTTCTTCCTTACTACTGGTACCATTGGAGCGACCACTCTGTTGGTTCCTTGATTTCTGTTATTACTCCAGCATCAACCATACGTTTCAATTCCTCCTTCACTCTCTGAAGCATAGGTATTGACAATCTTCTTGCTGTTGTCAGACTGTATGGTTGGACATCATCTATAAGTCTTTTATTGGAGTTACGTTCAATGTTCCATTTTCATTTGAACTTTGGATCTTTTCCTTCTGTGAAGCTTCCACCTCACGATCCGTTTCACTAACCATCGCTGTTGCTACATTTCTTCCGAGCAGATGACTTTCACTACCACAGAGGACGTGAACTTTGAACTTGTAATGTCTCTGTTTACTCCTAGTAGTCGCTGTGAAATAACCCAAACACTCAAGGCGACCTCCTGGGCTGTCCAGTGGTACTTGGACCTTCTTTAATGCAGGTTTTCCACTCATCAACTTGAATGTATTTTCTGATATAACAGTGGTATCAGCGCCAGTGTCAATTTTAAAGTTCATCAGAACGTCAAGAATTCTGAGTTTCACTTTCCAGGCGTCATTAGAGTCGTTTACTTCTGTGACCTCTGAGGAAATGATGGTCGTCTGTCCTCACATTGACCTCATTGACTGTGAACGACACACTGCAGCAAAATGTCGCATCTTTGTGTCACTCAGAGTTTCTTGCAGGACATCATCTCTTTTTTTTTTTATATATATATATTTTATTTATACAGTTTTTATAACAAAGTGCAAACATGTTCAAGAGTACAAAAGAAAACCAGGTTATTAAAGCACAGGAAACAAAGAAAATTAAAATAACAAGAAACAAGAATACACAGTACCGAATAAAGTAGACAAGAGTAGAAATATAAGAGAAAAAAAAATAAATTAAAAAAAAAAAAGAAAATAAATAAAATAAAATAAAACAACTGTCAGGCAAAAGCTTAATGATAATAAACACTCTTGTAGTACGTCAAGGGGTTCAAAGGACCTCGGTGTCCAGGAGAAAAGTCCAGCTCAAGGATAATTTATAAATGTCTATGCGTCTCTCTTAATGAATTGAATGAAAGGATCCCAGATTTTTTTGTACTTTCCTGCATTCCCAGAAAGGGAAAATCGAATCTCCTCCAGATAGAGGCATGAGGCCATGTCGTTCATCCAGACTTTGTATGATGGAGGAGAAGCTGACTTCCACTCGCGAAGAATAGTCCTCTTTGCCACAACCAAACCGAAGGCGAGGGCCTGCTGAAATGCTTTGGGAAGCTTTTTTGTATCGTTGGTACAACCCATAATAACCAATGATCCATCTGGTACAAGAGTCTGATTGTATGCAACACAAAGACTATTAAAAACATTGGACCAGAAAGAAGTGAGACTTGGACAGGACCAGAACAGGTGTGCAAGAGTACCATCACATTGTTTACATTTATCACATATTGACGAAACATTTGGGAAAATTCGATTCAATTTTGTCTTAGAGTAATGGAGCCGATGAACAACCTTAAACTGAATGAGCTGTAGTCGTACATTTATGGAACAAGATGTTATTGTGGACAAAGAGTCGTTCCACACCTCCTCAGGAATGCTCACATTCAGATCCCTTTCCCATGCATCGTGAATGTGATTTGACGACGGCTTTGTTTCAAATAGTTTGACAAGATGGCTGATAAGATGTTTACAGGTGGGAGACTTCGAGACAATGGTAAAAAAGTTGTGGTCCATCGGGAGCGATTCAAAATTAAGAAAAGACCTACTGACAAAGTTCCTCACTTGAAAATACCTAAAAAGATGGTTGTTTGGCAACTCAAATTTTTCCTTTAACTGCCTGAATGAAGCAAAGTTGCCACCTATATACAGGTCTTTAATTGTTGTAAGGCCTCTCTTAGCCCAGTCGATGAACACCGGGTCTGTTTGGCCTGGTTTGAAGGCAGGATTGTTACATAACGGACTTAAGACTGATTGCTCTGTTATGTTGAGCGTCTTCTTTATCTGTGCCAAGATTTTAAAGGAATTTTGAAGTACGAAATCGTGGATATTTTTAGTTTGAAGCTTAACGTTTGAGAGTAAGACAGCAGATGGCGATAAACCCTGACTTGTTATTAATTTGTTGGTCTCAATTACAGGCCAAAGTGGGGAAAGAGAGTCAGATTCAGTTTTTACATGTTTTAGTGGATTCCAAAAAATACAATTTCTCGCATTACATGATCAATAATAATGACGGAAGACAGGGAGACCAAAGCCCCCATCAACTTTGGATTTTTGTAGGTGATCTTTGGATATTCGGGGGTGCTTGTAGGACCAAATAAAGGGCATGATAATTGAGTCAATGTTTTTGAAAAATGATGTTTTTAATAATATAGGGATATTTTGAAACAGATAAGTTAGTTTAGGAAGTATCGTCATCTTAACAGCATTGATACGTCCAACAAGAGAAAGAGGTAATAACTTCCATCTCTCAACCAGTGTTTTAATTTTATCAGTGATGATCAAGTAGTTTTTCTTAAATAGGTATTTGGGATTTCTAGTGATATTTATGCCCAGGTAAGTAAAGTAATCGATTGAAAGCTTAAAGGGAAGATTTGAAAGGAAGTTTTGGTCAAGGTCATTGTTTAGCGGCATGAGGACACTTTTGTTCCAGTTTATAGTAAAACCAGAAAGTTGGCCGAATGTTTTCATAAATTCAAGGAGTGGTGGAAGGGAGCTTTGAATTTTTGATAGAGTAAGAATCAGGTCATCTGCATACAGACTGATCTTAGAGGTAATCATGCCACATTTGATGCCCTCAATATTTACATTGTCCCGAATTGCAATGGCGAGAAGCTCAATCACCAAAGCAAAAAGCATTGGTGACAAACAACAGCCCTGTCGAGTGCCTCTGTTCAAGCTAAGAGGGGGGGATTTGTCAAAGTTTGTTAGTATAGAGGATTTAGGATCCCTATAGAGAAGTTTAACAAATGAAATAAATGTGTCGCCAAAACCAAACCTACGGAGAGCTAAAAACATAAATTTCCATTCGACTTGGTCAAATGCTTGTTGCGCATCTAAAGATATAATTGCAGAGTGAGGATGTGTTGTGGAATTAACAATGTTTAGAATACGTCGTGTATTTGAACGTGGAAACCTGTTTGGTATGAAACCTGTTTGATCAGAGTGGATTAAACTATGTATATGTTTGGACAGTCTGTTTGTAAGAATTTTAGCTATTATTTTTTGGTCACAATTTAGAAGGCTTAAGGGTCGGTATGATGAAACTTCTGCACCATCACGGTCTTTTTTCAAAAGCAGACAGACATTAGCTTCGTATAACGTATTGGGAAGTGAATTTTCTTTTAATGAGCAGATTATCATGCGAAGTAATAAAGGGGAAAGTAAGTCAATATGTGATTTATAAAATTCTATACCGTATCCGTCTGGGCCACAAGCTTTACCGCTAGGGAATTGCCGAATAGCTAATTTGATCTCATCCAAGGTGATCTCTGCATCTATTTCGTCTCTGGCTTTAGCTGGAAGAGTGGGTGAATTGATCATATTAAGAAATGTGTTTATGTCTGCTTCTGTCGCTTTGGATTTTGAGGCGTACACATCAGTATAGAAATCTAAAAATCTACCATTGATCGATTTGGGATCTGTTATCAACTGTCCATCTGGAGAGAGTATCTTGTTGATAGCGGTGGCGGATCTGATGCCCTTAAGCTGCGTGGCAAGTAGTGTGTGTGGTTTATCTCCTAACTCTAAATGTTTTTGTTTTAATCGCATGTAGTTTTTTACCTGATCGCAGAGCAAGTGGTTGTATTCATATTTAAGCTTTAGCATGGACTGTAGTGTATCATCCGAATTTGTATTTTGGTAGTCAGTTTCTAGTTTCGTTAATTCTGTTGCAATCTCCTGGAATCTCTGGCGTCTGAGCTTTTTTTGCCGTGATTGCTATGATATAATGTAACCTCTGATCACCACTTTTAGTGTCTCCCATAATGTATTGTCTGAAACGGTCCCATTGTCGTTGCACAGAGTGAAGTCTGTTATCTTATTTGCGATATATTGTGTGAACGTATGATCTTGGCACAGATAAGGGTTATACTTCCAATTATATGGCCGGGTTGGGATGTTAAAATTTATTTTCATTGAGATGGGGGCATGGTCTGATACAATAATATTATGATAGGTCGAGTGAGTAACATTTGAAATTAGCTTTGAGTCCAAAATAAAGTAATCAATCCTAGTAAAGGTATGATGTACGGGGGAAAAAAAGAATATTGTCTATTAGATGGGTGCTGAAGGCGCCATATGTCTACTAGGTCCATTTGTTTGATTAAGTTATTTATAACAGGAACTGATCTCAAGGATGAAGCTGTTTTCAAAGATGATCGATCTAGTACAGGATCTAGGTAACAGTTTAGATCTCCCCCAATTATTAAGCTGCGATTACTATACTGTGCAGCCACATCAAAAATGTTCTTGAAAAAGTCAGGTGAATCAAAATTAGGCGCATAAACATTTAGTAGAGTTAAATTAAATGAGTTGATGGAGCCGGTAACAACAATAAATCTCCCACCTGGGTCTGTGGTTATGGAATGGAGCTCGAATGGGACGGTTTTGCGGATAAGAATGGCAACACCTCTGGCCCTGGAGGAAAATGAAGACTGATATACATGCGAGACCCAGTTAGCCCTCAATCGTCTCTGCTCAGAAGGTCGAATGTGAGTTTCCTGTAAGTAGATTATATCAGAATTAAGAGACTTAAGATGTGAAAATACCTTTGCTTTTTTAATGGCGCTACCCAAACCTCTACAGTTCCAAGATGTAAATGTAATTGGAACAGATCCTGAACCCGCACTACAATTATTAACCATTATCGAATAGTGTCACATTTTTTGCATATGCACAGAAAGAAACCTGACAGCTGTCAAAAGTAAAGATAAAAAAAAACAAAAAGTGAAAATTATATAAAAAATTCAAACCCACTTGTTGTGTAAAAACAACAAAACCCCACATACCCCAAATTCAAGCAAGCTTTTGGTAATAGAACAAACACTAACCCAACTCTTGAGTCCGTGGAATATAATACAGAGCACCAGAACAATAATTGGAAACAAATAAATGAATAATTATTTTAAAGAAATCCCAAATGTACAATACTGAGCAGCACACTGCTTATCAGCATGTCTGCATATTATAAAAACAAAAAAAATGGAATACCAAGAACAATTGAACAGTTGAAAACGTATATAATAAAAAAAGAGATTGAACGTTACCATAGTGACAATAAACAAATGAATGCAATAACGCATTGATCAAACTTAACAGAGACTGTTAAATGCTGTGCGAACAGTGTTACCACAACAAGTTTATGACTTGTTTGGCAAGGATTTGGCAAACCGTTCAGCATCTTCAGCCGTGTTGAACACCGAGGTGGTGTTGTTGTAAACAACGTGCAGTATGGCAGGGAAGCGCAGAGAGCACTTTGCACCAGCTTCATCCAGGTTCTTCCTCACGATGTTGAAAGACTGACGTTGTGCCAGCACCTCAGCGGTATAATCCGGAAAGATGTAGATTCTCTTTCCATTATGGTGTAAAGGGCCGTGTTGTCGGTTCAGGCGAAAGATCTTTCCCACGTCGCTGTCGTTGTGTAGCTTCGCCATGAAGACTCGGGGTCGCTCCGAGGCCTGCGGTTTAGCTCGACGGATCCTGTGAGCTCTGTCGACCTTGAGAGGCTTCTCAAAGTGTTCTTTGCCCAGTAGTTCGGGGATGAGCTGGGAGACGAACCGGGTGGGGTTACCTGCCTCTTCGCCCTCCGCAATGCCCACAATCCGGATGTTGAGTCGTCGTGAGCGCCCCTCCAAGTCGTTTAGCTTAGCTTTTAGCATACCGTTAGCCGACTTTAGGCCCTCACAAACGGACTCCAGCGCAGCGATGCGGCTATCGGACGCCGATAAGGCCTCTTCCGCGCCGTCCAGGCGCTGGTGTACGTCCAGGTTATCCTTCTGAAGGGCCGAAAGGTCACCTTCGATGGTGTCCAAACGACCCTCCATAGAAGTTTTAAGGGAATTCACCAATTCACACACTTTGGCCAGTTCGTCACCTTGTTTAGCGATAGCAGCTAGTATGTCCTCTGTGTCCTTGCTAACACAGACTCGTGTACTGGCATTTGCCGCTCTGGAGTTTTTCTCGCTATCGTCCTTCTTGGGCATCCTGTTTAAATTATGTATTCCAGACGGATAAAGTTGGGATTTCTTTGGTGCCAGAAAGTTGTTTTTTTTGTAAAAGTATAACTTCTTCACGGAGCACAAGGCTAACACGTCTACTCCATTACACGGCCAAGCTCCCAAAAAAAAAGGACATCATCTCTTAAATGAGCTTTTCCACATCTGTAGCACTTCTTTCTTCCTTTTGATG
>NC_141822.1:2683082-2790582 GCF_982586985.1 Callionymus lyra | reverse complement strand
GTACATATAGAAACATTGATTTTTATTCACTCAAATCTCCTCTTAAAACACACTTTTATTCTCTTTTAACGCAGCATGAGACTCTGAGCTGTTTTTAGTGCTTTTGACTTGTTTTATTTTTGTGTTTTAACTGCTTTCTTAGTACTTTCATGTCATTGTTCAACACTTTGTATCGACTGTTGATTTTAAAGTGTTTTATCAATAAACTTGATTGATAATTTGTTCTTATTGAAATGTTAATCTAAATCAATGAATTATCTTTTTGAATCATTTATTCTAAATATAATAATATATAGATTATATATATATTTGACACATTGAGTTCAATATTCTAATTCCAATAATTCAAAAACACATTTTCTAAATGCAATATTCTTTGGTTTATTCAATATAACATCGACATCTTTATATTTACTTTCTTACACCTTCGTTCTAAGATCACAATCAAAACTACTTTTATTGTTGTAAACACAACCGTGGATATTATGTGGTGACAACACAAAAGTACATGTTAATAATGAATAAATTAATACAAATAACACAAAAGTACATGTTAATAATGAATAAATTAATACAAACAACACAAAAGTACATGTTAATAATGAATAAATTAATACAAATAACACAAAATTACATGTTAATAATGAATAAATTAATACAAATAACACAAAAGTACATGTTAATAATGAATAAATTAATACAAACAACACAAAAGTACATGTTAATAATGAATAAATTAATACAAATAACACAAAAGTACATGTTAATAATGAATAAATTAATACAAATAACACAAAATTACATGTTAATAATGAATAAATTAATACAAATGACACAAAAGTACATGTTAATAATGAATTAATTAATACAAATGACACAAAAGTACATGTTAATAATGAATAAATTAATACAAATGACACAAAAGTACATGTTAATAATGAATAAATTAATACAAATGACACAAAAGTACATGTTAATAATGAATTAATTAATACAAATAACACAAAATTACATGTTAATAATGAATGAATTAATACAAATGACACAAAAGTACATGTTAATAATGAATAAATTAATACAAATAACACAAAATTACATGTTAATAATGAATAAATTAATACAAATAACACAAAAGTACATGTTAATAATGAATAAATTAATACAAATAACACAAAATTACATGTTAATAATGAATAAATTAATACAAATAACACAAAAGTACATGTTAATAATGAATAAATTAATACAAATAACACAACATTACATGTTAATAATGAATAAATTAATACAAATAACACAAAATTACATGTTAATAATGAATAAATTAATACAAATAACACAAAATTACATGTTAATAATGAATTGATTAATACAAATAACACAAAATTACATGTTAATAATGATTAAATTAATACAAATAACACAAAATGACATGTTAATAATGAATTAATTAATACAAATAACACAAAATGACATGTTAATAATGATTAAATTAATACAAACAACACAAAATTACATGTTAATAATGAATAAATTAATACAAATAACACAAAATTACATGTTAATAATGAATAAATTAATACAAATAACACAAAATTAGTGCAACAGTCCATACTTTCCATTTTGCACATTTTCTGCACTTTATACATAATTACATTTTATTTATGTTTAACGTTGTTTTTTTTACTGTTGGTGGAACAATTCACTAGCAATTGAAATAATAATAATTCTGGTTCTGATGTATAAACATGTTTTTGTATAGAATCTTAATTAAGAAGATCAATATATTAGATTATTTTGTCCTTTATATATACTGTGTTTATACAAAATGTACCTTTCAATGTAAAACATATTTAATTCAAATCTTAAAAAAGCTTCATTTCAAGAATAAAATTCAAAGTGTCAACATTTGAAACATGAAAGCGTTCAATATTCTGACACTGATTGACTTCCGTCCTCAAGTTTGAACTAATGTTTCTTATTCTCTCTGTGAACGATCAACACACTGTGGTGTGTTCAGAGGATGATGTTGTGAACTTAACAATATGTTCCGTTACTATGAATCACAAACAGAAAACTATGAATAACAAATACAAAAAATAATAATAATTGGAATGAAATAAAAACAGATTTTTCTTTTTTTAAATGAGACATTGTCATAAAATGTCATACAAATAAATAATGAATGAGTGATATTAGTTCCATTAAAATGTGTATTATTCATATAGAATATTAAAAATTGTTTTTTTTAAATAATTCAAAAATGTATTTTGAAATTCAATTTTATTTTTACAGCATTTTAAATTCAATATAAAATGTTGGTGTAATAGGATATCAAAAGAGTTCTGAGGTACTTGATCAACTTCGATTATACCACTATTATACTATTGTACACTATTATACCTACATTTTTATATTGAATTAAAAAAACTTACAAGTTAGAAAAAATATTGAGTTCATGAAAATATTGTATTAATTTTTGGAATAAAAATATCAAACTTTAGGTGTAAAATTTGAAAATTTGAAAATTAAAAAATATATATATATACATATATATATATATATATTGTAGTGATATGTAGTCACAAATAAACAAGCGTGGAATATCCGTGTAGGAGTTTTATTAACACACGTCTTTAGCCGTAGCTTCGGACCAAGAACAACACGTCACTCCCGATGTATCCATGCGCCGTGCGCTATAGAAAACATAGTCCCTTAACACCACATCTCCCTTCCTTTGAGTCTGTTGAGACACAGTGTTACCAGAACCTAATAAACATTTTCTTCAGAACAAATCAATAGAGATTTGTGCAAACAATATTTCAAGCATGTTTCTCGTAACATTTCTAATATCCCAGAT
Organism: Callionymus lyra; assembly: GCF_982586985.1. Lineage (NCBI taxonomy): Eukaryota > Metazoa > Chordata > Actinopteri > Syngnathiformes > Callionymidae > Callionymus > Callionymus lyra. The sequence goes on along the minus strand of NC_141822.1, from coordinate 2,787,722 downwards.
ATCACTCCTTTAACATCTAACTAGGGTATTCTCTCCGAACATTTATTGACACAAACTCCTTCAATCTTTCTGGAGGTTTTATTTCCACTTCTTCTCAACACTTTAGGACTCTCCGGTTTGACAGGAGAAGAATCTTCTTCTGTGGCTTCCGTTTGTTCACATTTTCCTTCTCAGTCTCGAGCCTTCAGTTGGTTGTTCAGGTGTTTAAACCGTTGTCTGAGATGATCTGTTTGGTCTCACTTCACCTTCGTCAGTCTGGACTATAGATGACCTTGGTGGATCAAAGCGTTTAACAACAGTCGCAGGTTTGATCCTTTTCCTGCTCTAGTTTTACACTAAAGTTCCGGATTGCAGCTCCGGCAAGGGTTTAGGATTGTACCTTGTGTTAAAGTTTCGACTGTACCTTTCCTTTCCTTCTGCATCTTTTTGCCTCACCTGCATCAGATCAGGCCATGCAGGCTGCGATCTAAGCTTCAATGGTTGGAAGAGTTGTGCGGATTTGTCTTCCCAACATCAACTGAGCTGGACTCACTCCAGTCACTTGTAAAGGTGTTGCTCTGTAGGACAAGAGTGCTAGTGATGGATCACTCTGTCTCAGGATCTGTTTTGCAGTTTGCACTGCCCTCTCTGCCTCACCATTAGCCTGTGCATTATTCTAGTTATATGATCAAAATCATAAGCTCTTGAAAAAGGCTGCAAACTCTTGACCTGAAAACTGTGGTCCTCTGTCAGTTATGAGTTTGTTTGGACAACCCCATCTTGCAAAGATGTTCTTCAGGCTGAAAACTGTACTGTCAGTGGTCAATTTTGAAAGGTGCAAAATTTCAATATACCGGGAAAAATAATCAACCACCACTAAATCGTTTTTTCCCTCAAAGTGACAAATGTCCGCCGAGATTCTCTCCCACGGACGACCTGGTAGCGGTGAACAGATAAGAGGCTCTTTCCTGTGAGATGGTTTCATCTCCTGACATTCTCTACACCACAGGTGTCAAACCGCTCCAGAAAAGGTTCAGGGGTCAATTTCTCTCAATTCTACATTCAAATGATAGAATATTTTGTGGAATAGTCACATCTTCAAGAAGAGATCAATGTCAGTCCATGATTGTTACCCATGGAAAGTATTTATTTATCTTCAATGTTCCATTTAAATGATCTAAAACAGGGGTGTCACACTTTTTCGGTTGGCGAGCTACTTTTCTAAAGATCAAGTTCAAAAGATCTACGATCATCAAATTTGCTCAACAGAAGTAAGAACATACTTCACTCACATGACTTGAAGTGAATGATAGTCATGATGGAAGGATGTGTGGATTTAATCATCTTCATAGAAATACTGACTTACATAAATAACTAGAGTCAGTCAGTGAGGAGCATATTTCCTCATAAGAAGATACTTTTCCTCTGAGAGTAACTTCCAAAGATGTCCATGAGACCTGGTCTTAAGCTCAGTGTCAGCATGTGCGTGACACGAATTGGAGCCTTTTTCCATGTCGAAATCAACAAACAATTCAGACGGGTTCATCCCTTTCCATGCCTCCATTTCAATATGTCCATCATGTTTAAATGAAGCACAAGAATTAAATTGATCCATTTCTGTGATCATGAAAAAAACAAAAACAAATGAAAACATGAATTTAAACTAACAGTTTATATGTGTTAATTTTAAACATGTCTGATATGAATCACACAAGTGGATTATTTAAATGTTAAAACATCTTCAGATGAAGTTTAACGAGAATAAAACTGTTCATCAGTAACTTCACATCATCATCGTCTCTGACGTCATTAGTATTTGTGTCTCACCTGCACCTGTTTAACGTGTTTGTGTTTCAGCGTATTCTTATTATATTCGTGAGATAAAGGTCATTTACAAACAGTCATGTGATGGTTTATTAATACAAGTGTGTTTTAAGGACGTGATCACAAAAGGAAAACCAGCATTTGTTGCTTTCATTGAAGCTGCAGCTTGACTTTGATGGAACTGACGTCATGTTTGTGTGACTCTAGAGAAGAACCTGAAGCGATCAAACATTATGTTCGATATATTATTAAAAAAGAGAGTCTGGAGCTGAACTGCTCTGACGTCACTGGAAACAAACCACACAAGTGGATCATTAATTCAGTGATGAAAGTTAAAGAGATTAACAACTACACTCTGATGTTTCCATCACTGACCTTGAACCACACAGGTTCATACATCTGTGATCGCAGTGGTCAGTATGATAATTACTTCCTGTTTGTGTGTCCTGAGTCTGACCCGCCTGCTGATGTTTCTTCACTGGAGGAGAGAACGTGACTCTACGATGTGACTGGAAACAGACTGATGTGATTCTCTGGTTCATGAAGACAAACAGAACTGAAGGAAGAACATCACTTGTATATCGAGGACAAAAAGACGGAATCTTTGACTCCAACACGAGGCTGGTGATCACTAACATCTCTCTGGAACACAGAGGAGAGTTCTGGTGTGTGGTTCTGAAAGACACTCGTTGTGTCTTCACATCTAAGACCCTTGTAATGTTCGGAGAGCCAGAGGTTGATCACCTTCTAGTGCGGTCTGTGATGCTCAGTGTCGTGATCTTCATGATGTGTGTTGTTGTTGTTGTTGTTGTTGTTGTTGTTGTTGTTGTTGTTGTTGTTGTTGTTGTTGTTGTTGTTGTTGTTGTTGTTGTTGTTGTGGTCCAGAGGAGCAGAGAGCAGCTCCCAGCACCTGTGGAGGAAGTGCAGATGTTGGAAGTGTCTCCAGCAGATGTTCAGCCAGAGACTCTCTGAGCGTCAACATGATCCACGAGTGTTTGGATGAATCTTTCTTTGTAATCATTGTGACTCTTGTTTCCTCTTCAGTGTCAATAAAGTTTAACCTTTGACCTCCAATAAAAGACTCCAGTTTTCTTTGTGTAGAGATGAAGTCGATGAGTTTACGTCACATATTATTCTTTTTCCTTCTTTCTGCTCCTCAGTCTGGTTCTGTTTCTCAATCTTTTTTTTTTCAAGTCTTTTCTCCAGAAAACAAGGTCAATAATCTTCTTTTTAATCTCTTCTCTGATCACATCAGCGACTGCTTCAATGAAGATGTATTTGACACGAGAACACAGTGTTTCTAAATGTCTCTCATCTTTCTAACATTTCTACTCTTGTAAATGCAAGGATTTTGATGCTTTTATTTTGTTACGTGTTATTTTGAAAACCTTTAACCGGAAGTTGAACTTGTTTATTTCCGCGCGAGTGTCAAAATAGAAAAGTTACATTAATGAGCAGAAACTCTTGGTAACATGAGAGACGAAGATGTTCCAGAGAATCCAGTGTCGATCTTGATCAGGAGAACAAAGTGTTTCTTTAATGTGTGTTTGTAACATCTTTACCTTTAATGTTGTTTATTCTCTTCAAAATCAACTAATGAGTCAGTAAACATCAGTGAAAACTCTGAAGTGCGTTGAATCAGTGGCAAATAAAAACACTGCAGAGGTTTGGAAGTAAATCAATGCCATCAGAATATTGATATATATTATTGACTTTATTTCAATTATTCAATATTTGTTATACTTTAATTTCAATTATTCAATGTTTGTAATATTTTAATTTCAATTATTTTTTAATTCGTCGCGTTTTAACTTCAATACAAAAAAATACAAAGCCTTTTAAAGTCATCATAACAGTCACCAGACAAAAGCAAACGAGTACCGAGTCACTGGATCATACATAAACGATCAGGTGACGTCATCACTGCTGCATCAGTTTATTTATTTTTTTATTTGACATTCTGATGTCAAAGGTCAGTCAGTCTCACCAGACATGAGATCATTCTGAAACATGACATCACTTGACAAAAGTTCTCACTGATGTTGTGGAAAAGGACGTGACCGTGAAATTAAAACATCGTTTCTGTTGAAATCCTTTGACGTCAGAATCTACTGATTGATCGTAAGTCAAGTTAATTTATTATCAATCTTTAAAATTCCCGGAGAAAAAAAATAAACATTTTAAAACTAGCAAAAAGAATAAAGTCACTGAAAAAACATAATTCTCGCTTTTGATTTACTTATATTTTCCCTTTCTATGTATTGGTTTATTGAGTTATATTTTATGTATTTATTTGCTTGTAAATATGTTATTAAATTGTATTTTATTATGAGATTAAAGTCGTATAAAATACATTTATTACGAGATTAAAGTCGTAAAAATAGAAGAACCAAACCTCACTGAAAAAATATGTTTTATTTACCTATTGTTTTCATTTACGTAAAACAGTTTATTAAGTTATATTTTATTTGTTTATTTATAAATATGTTAAAAGAAAAACAGTCTTAAGCGTTTATCAATGGGGACCAATGAGCCTCCGACTCATGACCTAAGGCTCAGATCCCTGATCTAATCCTACTCTTACCTGGACTGTCACACCTCCTTATGTTCTCAGTGTGTTGAACTAAATGTTTCCTCTTTTTTTATCATAACTAATGAATTATTAAACACTTTAAACTTCACTTTAGTGTGTCCTAATCGTTGACCACGACAAACCTGACAGGCCAAACTGAGGGATATAAAACAACACTCTATCCTGGCATATCTTCTTCCGGTTGCGCTAGTGCGCATGTGCGTGTCCCTACTATAAATACGTAGAACTTCCTGCCTGAGTCTGGAGCAGTTCCTGCTGTTTTTATCCTCTTTTTTTTTTTTTAAAGACTCTAAAATCTGTGTTTCTATTTCAATCTCACTCTGGAAATGTTGACGCGTGAGCTCGAGACCATCTTTACCAGCGGCTGGTGATTTAAACTCGACGCCGTCGTCGCGTGTTTAACGCGTTAGTTCAGCGCAGACGTCACAAGTTTGACTGTGACGTCACGAGAGGGTCGAGTGTTGACGTCCATGTCCAGCGAGTCTCGGCAGGTTCTGTGCTTCTGGACCGTGAGTTGAGATGGCCACCGCCGCCCCCCCCCCTCCAGCCGCCGGCGCCACCGCCGACAACAACCCGGGCTCCAGCAGCTCCAGCGCGGACGCCGTGAACCAGGACAGCACCTTCGAGTGCAACATCTGCCTGGACACCGCCAAGGATGCTGTGATCAGCCTCTGTGGACACCTGTTCTGGTGAGTCCTCACCCCTGAGAAGAACCAGAAGATTCAGATCCGAGTCTGAGGGGAATATTTCAAACAAAACAATCATTATAGATTGTAATAATTCAATAATACATGCGTCCAGTTTCCTCCCACAGTCCAGAAACATACAGATGTTCATTGAGAACTTCTTTGAGAACATTGTCCATAGGTATGAGTGTGTGTGTGAGTGGTTGTCTGTCTTTGTGTGTCCTGAGACGGACTGGCGTCATGTCCAGGGTGTCCCCTGCCTCTCGCCCTATGATACTGGGATAAAGTGGTAGATGATGAATGAATACTTTAAATCAATTGTTATTACATTTTCATGAACCAGTTGGCTGTTTATAGGCTGTTGCTCCTAAGCTTTGGAACGATCTTCTCTCTCTTTGCGCTCTCTTCTCTATGGACAATGTTCTCAAAGAAGTTCTCAATCAACCTCTGTATGTTTCTGGACTGTGGGAGGAAACTGGACGTATGTATTATTGAATTATTACAATCTATAATGATTGTTTTGTTTGAAATATTCCCCTCAGACTCAGATCTAAGTAAGTAAGTCATTTTTATTTGTAAATCGCTTTCCAGACCAGGGTCACAAAGCACTTAAACAATCAAAACAATATTCAATAAAGTATATACTTTGAAGATCAAGATAATACTGAGAACACAACAGGAGTTCCAGAAAAACAAGGAAAAGCCTGAACAAATAAAAACGTCTTAAGATGTTTCTTGAAGGAGTCAGTAGATCATCAAACACAGATGTTTCTTGAAGGAGTCAGTAGATCATCAAACACAGATGTTTCTTGAAGGAGTCAGTAGATCATCAAACACAGATGTTTCTTGAAGGAGTCAGTAGATCATCAAACACAGATGTTTCTTGAAGGAGTCAGTAGATCATCAAACACAGATGTTTCTTGAAGGAGTCAGTAGATCATCAAACACAGATGTTTCTTGAAGGAGTCAGTAGATCATCAAACACAGATGTTTCTTGAAGGAGTCAGTAGATCATCAAACACACATGTTTCTTGAAGGAGTCAGTAGATCATCAAACACACATGTTTCTTGAAGGAGTCAGTAGATCATCAAACACAGATGTTTCTTGAAGGAGTCAGTAGATCATCAAACACAGAGATGGTTACAAAGCTTAGGAGCAACAGTTGTAAGTTTGTATCTTGTCTAATAGTCATTTTCCTTTTGGGATTTTTGTATCATACTTTTCGTTGCTATTTGAAAATGGCTGCTGCCTTAAAATGGATTTGATTCTCCGTGAGATCAATAAAGTATCATCTCTACGTTTCAATCAATATAACTGGCTTTAATGTGTTATTCTATGATACATGTCAAAGGTTTCACGATTAAATGTCTTTTTCTCTTCCGTCCACAGCTGGCCTTGTTTGCATCAGGTACATATTTCGCCTCCACGTATGTTTGTGTGTTTCGCCGACTCATGGTTTTTGTGTGGCCTCAGTGGCTGGAGACCAAACCCACCAGCCAGGTGTGCCCGGTGTGTAAAGCCGGCATCAGCCGAGACAAAGTCATCCCTCTGTACGGCAGAGGCAGCACCGGCCAGCAGGATCCTCGGTGAGAGCTTGGATCGGAAGTCTCGTGGTCGGTTTGTTTCAAGTCTTTCTTCTCCTCCAGAGAGAAAACTCCTCCTCGTCCTCAAGGCCAGAGGCCGGAGCCGGAGAACCGAGGCGTGAGTACCGTGTTGCGTCGGATCGTGTCGTCGATGATGAAACGCGACTCGCGCTCGATTCGCCGAGAAAAAGAATCTCCCGCCGGGATTTATTAGATCGTAGGACGAATCCTCTCCTGAGGATGAACACAAGTCGCTCGTTTGTTTCATCACTTGATGAGGACGACGAACAGCGGACCAGCGCTGGTGTTTTAGAACATCGGGTTCAATGAACGTCTCAGTTATATCTTTATATATTTATATCTGTGTCACGTCGATTTAAATGAAAATAAATCGATTTTTACTCCTCCAAAGACTTTTTTGCCCTCCAGAGTTTCCGTAGACCTTCAGAAGAAGCTCCTTATTCTTCAATAAATACGTCAACAATTCAATTCATAGCTGTTGACTTTAATACATCTTTATTTTACTCGATGTCAGATAAATGTTCATGAGCTCATTCTGAAGCTAGAAAAAAAGGTCAAAGGTCATGTGTTATTCATTCTTTAATTCCAGTTTGAAACGGTTGGTTTAGTTTAACATTACATTTATTTAGCTTCTTCGCTCGTTTGTATTTATGGTTCTCTTTAAAAAATATTAAATTATATCATCACTTTTTATTGAAATTGTTTTGAGGATTTTTAATCATTAAATTCAATATACTTTTGTATTGAAAGATGGAATTAGTTTAGTTTTTAAAAATAATTGAGTTAATTTTATTGTTCTGATATTATATTTCCAAACATTGAAACGTAAAAGTTCTCATTTAAATGTTTTTCGATTCTTAGTCTTTCAAATTGAATATAAATGTTGGTAAAATAAGTAAGTAATTTGTATTGAGAGTCACCAGACTAAACCAACCGAGCACCGAGCTACTGGAAGACATGCAAACGATAATGTGACGACATAGAAACACAGGATTAACGACTCTTGTGTTATATCGGGCCTCCGGGTCACTTTGACCCTCAGACTACACAACGGTTAAACTCTGATGATATACCAACAAACACTTGATGTGATGTCTTGTTGTATATTTCAGAATAAAAACTGGCTAAAGTTATATAGTACGGAATAACATCTGCTACATAAATAATATAGCATATGCTAACATCTTGTATTATAATCCAAAATATGAACCAGCTACAGTAACAAGATAGCATAAGTTAGCATCTTGTATAATAATAAAAAATAACAACCAGCTACAGTAACAAGTTAGCATAAGTTAGCATCTTCTATTATAATACAAAATAACAACCGGCTACAGTAACAAGTTAGCATAAGTTAGCATCTTGTATTATAATATAAAATAACAACCGGCTACAGTAACAAGCTAGCATCTTGTATTATAATACAAAATAACAACCGGCTACAGTAACAAGTTAGCATAAGCTAGCATCTTGTATTATAATACAAAATAACAACCGGCTACAGTAACAAGTTAGCATAAGCTAGCATCTTGTATTATAATACAAAATAACAACCGGCTACAGTAATAAGTTAGCATAAGCTAGCATCTTGTATTATAATACAAAATAACAACCAACTACAGTAACAAGTTAGCATAAGCTAGCATCTTGTATTATAATACAAAATAACAACCAACTACAGTAACAAGTTAGCATAAGCTAGCATCTTGTATTATAATACAAAATAACAACCAACTACAGTAACAAGTTAGCATAAGCTAGCATATTGTATTATAATACAAAATAACAACCAACTACAGTAACAAGTTAGCATAAGCTAGCATCTTGAATTATAATACAAAATAACAACCAACTACAGTAACAAGTTAGCATAAGCTAGCATCTTGTATTATAATACAAAATAATAACCAACTACACTAACAAGTTAGCATAAGCTAGCATCTTGTATTATAATACAAAATAACAACCAATTACAGTAACAAGTTAGCATAAGCTAGCATCTTGTATTATAATACAAAATAAAAACCGGCTACAGTAACAAGTTAGCATAAGTTAGCATCCTGTATTATAATATAATATAACAACCGGCTAATAATAGAAGATAATTTAATGTATATATTAGTGTTACAACCTCATGTTTGTGAAGATAATAGAAGATAATTTAATGTATTTATTAGTGTTACAACCTCATGTTTGTGAAGATAATAGAAGATAATTTAATGTATTTATTAGTGTTACAACCTCATGTTTGTGAAGATAATAGAAGATAATTTAATGTATTTATTAGTGTTACAACCACATGTTTGTGAAGATAATAGAAGATAATTTAATGTATTTATTAGTGTTACAACCACATGTTTGTGAAGATAATAGAAGATAATTTAATGTATTTATTAGTGTTACAACCTCATGTTTGTGAAGATAATAGAAGATAATTTAATGTATTTATTAGTGTTACAACCACATGTTTGTGAAGATAATAGAAGATAATTTAATGTATTTATTAGTGTTACAACCTCATGTTTGTGAAGATAATAGAAGATAATTTAATGTATTTATTAGTGTTACAACCTCATGTTTGTGAAGATAATAGAAGATAATTTAATGTATTTATTAGTGTTACAACCTCATGTTTGTGAAGATAATAGAAGATAATTTAATGTATTTATTAGTGTTACAACCTCATGTTTGTGAAGATAATAGAAGATCATTTAATGTATTTATTAGTGTTACAACCTCATGTTTGTGAAGATAATAGAAGATAATTTAATGTATTTATTAGTGTTACAACCTCATGTTTGTGAAGATAATAGAAGATAATTTAATGTATTTATTAGTGTTACAACCTCATGTTTGTGAAGATAATAGAAGATAATTTAATGTATTTATTAGTGTTACAACCTCATGTTTGTGAAGATAATAGAAGATAATTTAATGTATTTATTAGTGTTACAACCTCATGTTTGTGAAGATAATAGAAGATCATTTAATGTATTTATTAGTGTTACAACCTCATGTTTGTGAAGATAATAGAAGATAATTTAATGTATTTATTAGTGTTACAACCACATGTTTGTGAAGATAATAGAAGATAATTTAATGTATTTATTAGTGTTACAACCTCATGTTTGTGAAGATAATAGAAGATAATTTAATGTATTTATTAGTGTTACAACCTCATGTTTGTGAAGATAATAGAAGATAATTTAATGTATTTATTAGTGTTACAACCACATGTTTGTGAAGATAATAGAAGATAATTTAATGTATTTATTAGTGTTACAACCTCATGTTTGTGAAGATAATAGAAGATAATTTAATGTATTTATTAGTGTTACAACCTCATGTTTGTGAAGATAATAGAAGATAATTTAATGTATTTATTAGTGTTACAACCTCATGTTTGTGAAGATAATAGAAGATAATTTAATGTATTTATTAGTGTTACAACCTCATGTTTGTGAAGATAATAGAAGATCATTTAATGTATTTATTAGTGTTACAACCTCATGTTTGTGAAGATAATAGAAGATAATTTAATGTATTTATTAGTGTTACAACCTCATGTTTGTGAAGATAATAGAAGATAATTTAATGTATTTATTAGTGTTACAACCTCATGTTTGTGAAGATAATAGAAGATAATTTAATGTATTTATTAGTGTTACAACCTCATGTTTGTGAAGATAATAGAAGATAATTTAATGTATTTATTAGTGTTACAACCTCATGTTTGTGAAGATAATAGAAGATAATTTAATGTATTTATTAGTGTTACAACCTCATGTTTGTGAAGATAATAGAAGATCATTTAATGTATTTATTAGTGTTACAACCTCATGTTTGTGAAGATAATAGAAGATAATTTAATGTATTTATTAGTGTTACAACCTCATGTTTGTGAAGATAATAGAAGATAATTTAATGTATTTATTAGTGTTACAACCTCATGTTTGTGAAGATAATAGAAGATAATTTAATGTATTTATTAGTGTTACAACCACATGTTTGTGAAGATAATAGAAGATAATTTAATGTATTTATTAGTGTTACAACCTCATGTTTGTGAAGATAATAGAAGATAATTTAATGTATTTATTAGTGTTACAACCTCATGTTTGTGAAGATAATAGAAGATAATTTAATGTATTTATTAGTGTTACAACCACATGTTTGTGAAGATAATAGAAGATAATTTAATGTATTTATTAGTGTTACAACCTCATGTTTGTGAAGATAATAGAAGATAATTTAATGTATTTATTAGTGTTACAACCTCATGTTTGTGAAGATAATAGAAGATAATTTAATGTATTTATTAGTGTTACAACCTCATGTTTGTGAAGATAATAGAAGATAATTTAATGTATTTATTAGTGTTACAACCTCATGTTTGTGAAGATAATAGAAGATAATTTAATGTATTTATTAGTGTTACAACCACATGTTTGTGAAGATAATAGAAGATAATTTAATGTATTTATTAGTGTTACAACCTCATGTTTGTGAAGATAATAGAAGATAATTTAATGTATTTATTAGTGTTACAACCTCATGTTTGTGAAGATAATAGAAGATAATTTAATGTATTTATTAGTGTTACAACCACATGTTTGTGAAGATAATAGAAGATAATTTAATGTATTTATTAGTGTTACAACCTCATGTTTGTGAAGATAATAGAAGATAATTTAATGTATTTATTAGTGTTACAACCTCATGTTTGTGAAGATAATAGAAGATAATTTAATGTATTTATTAGTGTTACAACCTCATGTTTGTGAAGATAATAGAAGATAATTTAATGTATTTATTAGTGTTACAACCTCATGTTTGTGAAGATAATAGAAGATAATTTAATGTATTTATTAGTGTTACAACCACATGTTTGTGAAGATAATAGAAGATAATTTAATGTATTTATTAGTGTTACAACCTCATGTTTGTGAAGATAATAGAAGATAATTTAATGTATTTATTAGTGTTACAACCTCATGTTTGTGAAGATAATAGAAGATAATTTAATGTATTTATTAGTGTTACAACCACATGTTTGTGAAGATAATAGAAGATAATTTAATGTATTTATTAGTGTTACAACCTCATGTTTGTGAAGATAATAGAAGATAATTTAATCTATTTATTAGTGTTACAACCACATGTTTGTGAAGATAATAGAAGATAATTTAATGTATTTATTAGTGTTACAACCTCATGTTTGTGAAGATAATAGAAGATAATTTAATGTATTTATTAGTGTTACAACCTCATGTTTGTGAAGATAATAGAAGATCATTTAATGTATTTATTAGTGTTACAACCTCATGTTTGTGAAGATAATAGAAGATAATTTAATGTATTTATTAGTGTTACAACCACATGTTTGTGAAGATAATAGAAGATAATTTAATGTATTTATTAGTGTTACAACCTCATGTTTGTGAAGATAATAGAAGATAATTTAATGTATTTATTAGTGTTACAACCTCATGTTTGTGAAGATAATAGAAGATAATTTAATGTATTTATTAGTGTTACAACCTCATGTTTGTGTCGACGCCTCGTGAATAAAGTTCTGTGTCCAGGGTTTCCAAGGGTTCGGGTTCGGAGACGGTGGACTCCAGATGTCTTTTGGAATCGGTGCTTTTCCGTTTGGAATCTTCGCGACGGCCTTCAACATCAACGATGGACGACCTCCTCCAGGTGAGACTCGACCTTGGGCTCCGACGGTCCGACCCTAACTCTGGTCTCCTCAGCTCATCCTGGGACCCCACAGCACACGGACGAGCTGTTCCTGTCGCGCCTCTTCCTGTTCGTGGCGCTGGTCATAATGTTCTGGCTGCTGATCGCCTAGCAACAGGAACCAACACATGCGTTTATCTGGCGATCGAAGCCACGCGAGGTTTCAGACGGAAGTTCTTTTAACAGATAAGTTTCACGCCTCGCGACGCTTGGAGCCAAAAACCACGAAGACGACGAGTTTTTGACCTCGGATCGTTGACGTTGATCTTTTATGTTTCAAATTTGTGTCCGAAGCTGCTTTTCAACGACACAACTACAGCCATTTTGTTTTACTTTCCTAGAGTTAAGCTGAGCTGACATTATTACGTGAAGAACACAATATCCTTTTCATCACTTTAAGTTATTTACCATGAAATCACATGACGGAGGCAAACGAGTAATTACACAACAACAACAACAACAACAACAACAACAACTCAGGATCCTGTTATCTGCTGCTACATCATGCTAGTTTAATAATAATCATGCTACATTCAAACATGACACATCAAATATTCTGCTATAGTCAAGTTAGCATATGCTAGCATCTTGTATTATAATACAAAATAACAACCGGCTACAGTAACAAGTTAGCATAAGCTAGTACCTTGTATTATAATACAAAATAACAACCGGCTACACTAACAAGTTAGCATAAGATAGCATCTTGTATTATAATACAAAATAACAACTGGCTACAGTAACAAGTTAGCATAAGCTAGCGTCTTGTATTATAATACAAAATAACAACCTGGCTAAAGTCATAAGTTAGCATCTTGTATTATAATACAAAATAACAACCGGCTAAAGTCATAAGTTAGCATTAGCTAGCATCTTGTATTATAATACAAAATAACAACCGGCTAAAGTCATGAGTTAGCATACGCTAGCATCTTGTATCATAATACAAAATAACAACCGGCTACAGTAATAAGTTAACATAAGCTAGCATCTCTAATTCTAATACAAAATATCAACTGGTCACAGTCATAAGTTAGCATTAGCTAGCATCTTGTATTATAATACAAAATAACAACTGGCTAAAGTCATAAGTTAGCATTAGCTAGCATCTTGTATTATAATACAAAATAACAACCGGCTAAAGTCAAAGTTAGCATCTTGTATTATAATACAAAATAACAACTGGCTAAAGTCATAAGTTAGCATACGCTAGCATCTTGTATTATAATACAAAATAACAACTGGCTAAAGTCATAAGTTGGCATTAGCTAGCATCTTGTATTATAATACAAAATAACAACCGGCTAAAGTCATAAGATAGCATACGCTAGCATCTTGTATTATAATACAAAATAACAACCGGCTAAAGTCAAAGTTAGCATCTTGTATTATAATACAAAATAACAACTGGCTAAAGTCATAAGTTAGCATTAGCTAGCATCTTGTATTATAATATAAAATAACAACTGGCTAAAGTCACAAGTTAGCATTAGCTAGCATCTTGTATTATAATACAAAATAACAACCGGCTAAAGTCACAAGTTAGCATTAGCTAGCATCTTGTATTATAATATAAAATAACAACCGGCTAAAGTCACAAGTTAGCATTAGCTAGCATCTTGTATTATAATATAAAATAACAACCGGCTAAAGTCACAAGTTAGCATTAGCTAGCATCTTGTATTATAATATAAAATAACAACCGGCTAAAGTCACAAGTTAGCATTAGCTAGCATCTTGTATTATAATATAAAATAACAACCGGCTAAAGTCACAAGTTAGCATTAGCTAGCATCTTGTATTATAATATAAAATAACAACCGGCTAAAGTCACAAGTTAGCATTAGCTAGCATCTTGTATTATAATATAAAATAACAACCGGCTAAAGTCACAAGTTAGCATTAGCTAGCATGCTACAGCAGGATCCTCAGCTATTGTAAAATGGAGAAACGACTAAATTGATGAAAAGTGATGGAATGTTCAGTAAATGTTGCTCAAAGAAACGATTTGTTCTTGAAGAGATTTTGACAGAAAAAAAGTTATAAGTTTGAACAAAGCAGTGAAACGACGACGAGTCTCTTCACGGAAACTGACGTGTGATCAGTGTTTTCATCTTCAGGTAAAAACGTGTAAATAATGTAGATTTAAAACGTTGACGTGTAAATAAACCACTTCCTGGTCACATGTGTCTGGAAATCATTTGTTTCCTGTTTAGAAACAAACATGTTTGTTGATCGATCACAAAATACATTCAATCGAACTTTGAAGTATTTAAATATATTTAAGAAAATCATTTAATTCAATAATTTATATATATATATATATATGTATATATATATATATATATACTATATAACATATACATATAATTAAATGTTTTTAAATTCAATGTAAAAATGTCGCCAGACCAAACCAACAGAGCACAGAGCTACTGGATCATCATACTCGTCACATGATCGTCTGAGCGCCACATGATTGGCTGAGAGTTTGATCCAGTAGCTCTGTGCTCTGTTGGTTTAGTCTGGAGAACATGATATTGATAATTATATTGAATTAAAATGTTACTCAATATAAAATAAAAACATTTGTAAAATGATTATCTTTTGAAATGTTTAATGTATTCAATATTGTGTATATATATATATATATATATATATATATATTCATGTCATTGTAAAACATGAGACGGTGAATCATAAAAAAGTTTATTAAGTGTTAAGAGTTTTTTTTATGGACGAATCAAAAACTTTGGTTTGAGAAATGTTAGTCAAAGTCATCGTGTTTGTGCGTCTGTGTCGTGTCGCTGTGTTTGTGCGTCTGTGTCTAACGTTGTGTTTGTGCGTCCATGTCGTGTCACTGGTCTTGTGCGTCCGTGTGAGAGTCTTGTTGTGTCACTGATCTTGTGCGTCCGTGTGAGAGTTTTGTTGTGTCACTGATCTTGTGCGTCCGTGTGAGAGTCTTGTTGTGTCACTGATCTTGTGTGTCCATGTGAGAGTCTTGTTGTGTCACTGATCTTGTGCGTCCGTGTGAGAGTCTTGTCGTGTCACTGGTCTTGTGTGTCCGTGTGAGAGTCTTGTCGTGTCACTGGTCTTGTGCGTCCGTGTGAGAGTCTTGTTGTGTCACTGGTCTTGTGTGTCCGTGTGAGAGTCTTGTTGTGTCACTGATCTTGTGTGTCCGTGTGAGAGTCTTGTTGTGTCACTGGTCTTGTGCGTCCGTGTGAGAGTCTTGTTGTGTCACTGGTCTTGTGTGTCCGTGTGAGAGTCTTGTTGTGTCACTGGTCTTGTGCGTCCGTGTGAGAGTCTTGTTGTGTCACTGGTCTTGTGTGTCCGTGTGAGAGTCTTGTTGTGTCACTGGTCTTGTGCGTCCGTGTGAGAGTCTTGTTGTGTCACTGGTCTTGTGTGTCCGTGTGAGAGTCTTGTTGTGTCACTGATCTTGTGCGTCCGTGTCGTGTCACTGGTCTTGTGCGTCCGTGTGAGTCTTGTCGTGTCACTGGTCTTGTGCGTCGGTGTGAGTCTTGTCGTGTCACTGGTCTTGTGCGTCCGTGTGAGAGTCTTGTTGTGTCACTGGTCTTGTGCGTCCGTGTCGTGTCACTGGTCTTGTGCGTCTGTGTGAGAGTCTTGTCGTGTCACTGGTCTTGTGCGTCTGTGTGAGAGTCTTGTTGTGTCACTGGTCTTGTGCGTCCGTGTCGTGTCACTGGTCTTGTGTGTCCATGTGAGAGTCTTGTTGTGTCACTGATCTTGTGCGTCCGTGTGAGAGTCTTGTCGTGTCACTGGTCTTGTGTGTCCGTGTGAGAGTCTTGTTGTGTCACTGATCTTGTGTGTCCGTGTGAGAGTCTTGTTGTGTCACTGATCTTGTGTGTCCGTGTGAGAGTCTTGTTGTGTCACTGATCTTGTGCGTCCGTGTGAGAGTCTTGTCGTGTCACTGGTCTTGTGTGTCCATGTGAGAGTCTTGTTGTGTCACTGGTCTTGTGCGTCCGTGTGAGAGTCTTGTTGTGTCACTGGTCTTGTGCGTCGGTGTGAGTCTTGTCATGTCACTGGTCTTGTGTGTCCATGTGAGAGTCTTGTGCGACGTTGAACTCGGCCTCGTACATGATCTGCTGGATCTTCATCTTGGTCTCGCACCTCTTCTGCGGCGCCAGTCTCTTGAGCGCCGGGACGAAGCTGAGCAGGAACAGCTCGTCCTCGTCTGTCCGTCTGCTCGCCTCGTCCTTCGGCAGCCAGGCGCCGGCGGAGGACGGCGGCGGCGGCGAGGCCTCGTCCACGAGTCGCCTCTTGCGGCCCGTCTTGCCGAGCGGCGGCGGCGGCACGGGCGAGGTCTTGAGGCGGGCGGCGAGCTGAGGGTCCGCGGGCGGGAGCTGCGTGACGAAGGGTGTCTTCGGGTCACCTTTGACCTTCATGACCTCCGACATCTCCGCCTCCACGCCCACCTCCGCGTCCGGGTGGTCCTGGTCCTCCTCGGCGCCGCACAGGTCGGCGCCGCCGCTCCTGGACCCGGTGAAGGGCGCGATGAAGTTCATGAGCTGCCTGAACCTCCAGCGACTGTGCGCGACCTCGCCCTGCTTCTTGCTCTTGACCTCCATCCTCACCTCCTTCAGGTAACGGTCCCTCATGTTCTTCCACTTCCTCTTGCACTCGTCTGCTGCAGGAGACCAACGTGAAAGAATGACATCAGTGAGCAGTGAGCAGATGCTCCTCCCATGATGCAACACTCATGGACTCAGGGACTCATTCATTCCTCGTGTTATTTTATCATCAGTGTGTGTGTGTTGTTGTGATGTGTGACTCTATTGTATCATCAGTGTGTGTGTGTTGTTGTGATGTGCGACTCTATTGTATCATCAGTGTGTGTGTGTTGTTGTGATGTGTGACTCTATTGTATCATCAGTGTGTGTGTGATGTGTGACTCTATTGTATCATCATCAGTGTGTGTGTGTTGTTGTTGTGATGTGTGACTCTATTGTATCATCAGTGTGTGTGTGTTGTTGTGATGTGTGACTCTATTGTATCATCAGTGTGTGTGTGTTGTTGTGATGTGTGACTCTATTGTATCATCAGTGTGTGTGTGTTGTTGTAGTGATGTGTGACTCTATTGTATCATCAGTGTGTGTGTTGTTGTGATGTGTGACTCTATTGTGTCATATAGTGTGTGTGTTGTTGTGATGTGTGACTCTATTGTATCATCAGTGTGTATGTGTTGTTGTGATGTGTGACTCTTATTGTATCATCAGTGTGTGTGTGTTGTTGTGATGTGTGACTCTATTGTGTCATATAGTGTGTGTGTTGTTGTGATGTGTGACTCTATTGTATCATCAGTGTGTGTTTTTACAAAACTCTCTTTTCATTGAAATATTGACAATAGAAATGATCTTAAGCTCCGCCCACTTAAAACATAACCACACCCACTCTGCTGTAATTGGTCAAGCATGGAGGTTTGTCACGGTGCGTCATCAATGGTCTCCACCTCCAAGGGACTCGTTGTATAAACAAAGCGTAATCACAGCTGGAGGAGGAGTGAAGCCATTATTACGTCATAATGGACTCTCGTAACCTCTCGTTCGTCCAGATTTCAGAGCAACTTTATAAAGTAATAAAGTGTAAAACATGGTCATGATGAGAAGTTACTGCGTCTTGAAGAACATTTACTACATGACACCAGAGTTGATACTAGTTGATGTTTAATGACACCAGAGTTGATACTAGTTGATGTTTAATGACACCAGAGTTGATACTAGTTGATGTTTAATGACACCAGAGTTGATACTAGTTGATGTTTAATGACACCAGAGTTGACACTAGTTGATGTTTAATGACACCAGAGTTGATACTAGTTGATGTTTAATGACACCAGAGTTGATACTAGTTGATGTTTAATGACACCAGAGTTGATACTAGTTGATGTTTAATGACACCAGAGTCGATACTAGTTGATGTTTAATGACACCAGAGTTGATACTAGTTGATGTTTAATGACACCAGAGTTGATACTAGTTGATGTTTAATGACACCAGAGTTGATACTAGTTGATGTATAATGACACCAGAGTTGATACTAGTTGATGTTTAATGACACCAGAGTTGATACTAGTTGATGTTTAATGACACCAGAGTTGACACTAGTTGATGTTTAATGACACCAGAGTTGATACTAGTTGATGTTTAATGACACCAGAGTTGATACTAGTTGATGTTTAATGACACCAGAGTTGATACTAGTTGATGTATAAGGACACCAGAGTTGATACTAGTTGATATTTAATGACACCAGAGTTGATACTAGTTGATGTTTAATGACACCAGAGTTGATACTAGTTGATGTTTAATGACAACAGAGTTGATACTAGTTGATGTTTAATGACACCAGAGTCAATACTAGTTGATGTTTAATGACACCAGAGTTGATACTAGTTGATGTTTAATGACACCAGAGTTGATACTAGTTGATGTTTAATGACACCAGAGTCGATACTAGTTGATGTTTAATGACACCAGGGTTGATACTAGTTGATGTTTAATGACACCAGAGTTGATACTAGTTGATGTTTAATGACACCAGAGTTCATACTAGTTGATTTTCAATGACACCAGAGTTGATACTAGTTGATGTTTAATGACACCAGCGTTGATACTAGTTGATGTTTAATGACACCAGAGTTGATACTAGTTGATGTTTAATGACACCAGAGTTGATACTAGTTGATGTTTAATGACACCAGAGTTGATACTAGTTGATGTTTAATGACACCAGAGTTGATACTAGTTGATTTTCATTGACACCAGAGTTGATACTAGTTGATGTTTAATGACACCAGCGTTGATACTAGTTGATGTTTAATGACACCAGAGTTGATACTAGTTGATGTTTAATGACACCAGAGTTGATACTAGTTGATGTTTAATGACACCAGAGTTGATACTAGTTGATGTTTAATGACACCAGAGTTGATACTAGTTGATGTTTAATGACACCAGAGTTGATACTAGTTGATGTTTAATGACACCAGAGTTGATACTAGTTGATGTTTAATGACACCAGAGTTGATACTAGTTTATGTTTAATGACACCAGAGTTGATACTAGTTGATGTTTAATGACACCAGAGTTGATACTAGTTGATGTTTAATGACACCAGAGTTGATACTAGTTGATGTTTAATGACACCAGAGTTGATACTAGTTTATGTTTAATGACACCAGAGTTGATACTAGTTTATGTTTAATGACACCAGAGTTGATACTAGTTGATGTTTAATGACACCAGAGTTGATACTAGTTGATGTTAAATGACACCAGAGTTGATACTAGTTGATGTTTAATGACACCAGAGTTGATACTAGTTGATGTTTAATGACACCAGAGTTGATACTAGTTGATGTTTAATGACACCAGAGTTGATACTAGTTGATGTTTAATGACACCAGAGTTGATACTAGTTGATGTTTAATGACACCAGAGTTGATACTAGTTGATGTTTAATGACACCAGAGTTGATACTAGTTGATGTTTAATGACACCAGAGTTGATACTAGTTGATGTTTAATGACACCAGAGTTGATACTAGTTGATGTTTAATGACCCCAGAGTTGATACTAGTTGATGTTTAATGACACCAGAGTTGATACTAGTTGATGTTCAATGACACCAGAGTTGATACTAGTTGATGTTTAATGACACCAGAGTTGATACTAGTTGATGTTTAATGACACCAGAGTTGATACTAGTTGATGTTTAATGACACCAGAGTTGATACTAGTTGATGTTTAATGACACCAGAGTTGATACTAGTTGATGTTTAATGACACCAGAGTTGATACTAGTTTATGTTTAATGACACCAGAGTTGATACTAGTTTATGTTTAATGACACCAGAGTTGATACTAGTTTATGTTTAATGACACCAGAGTTGATACTAGTTGATGTTTAATGACACCAGAGTTGATACTATTTGATGTTAAATGACACCAGAGTTGATACTAGTTGATGTTTAATGACACCAGAGTTGATACTAGTTGATGTTTAATGACACCAGAGTTGATACTAGTTGATGTTTAATGACACCAGAGTTGATACTAGTTGATGTTTAATGACACCAGAGTTGATACTAGTTGATGTTTAATGACACCAGAGTTGATACTAGTTGATGTTTAATGACACCAGAGTTGATACTAGTTGATGTTTAATGACACCAGAGTTGATACTAGTTGATGTTTAATGACACCAGAGTTGATACTAGTTGATGTTTAATGACCCCAGAGTTGATACTAGTTGATGTTTAATGACACCAGAGTTGATACTAGTTGATGTTCAATGACACCAGAGTTGATACTAGTTGATGTTTAATGACACCAGAGTTGATACTAGTTGATGTTTAATGACACCAGAGTTGATACTAGTTGATGTTTAATGACACCAGAGTTGATACTAGTTTATGTTTAATGACACCAGAGTTGATACTAGTTGATGTTTAATGACACCAGAGATGATACTAGTTGATGTTTAATGACACCAGAGTTGATACTAGTTGATGTTTAATGACACCAGAGTCGATACTAGTTGATGTTTAATGACACCAGAGTCGATACTAGTTGATGTTTAATGACACCAGAGTTGATACTAGTTGATGTTTAATGACACCAGAGTCGATACTAGTTGATGTTTAATGACACCAGAGTTGATACTAGTTGATGTTTAATGACACCAGAGTTGATACTAGTTTATGTTTAATGACACCAGAGTTGATACTAGTTAATGTTTAATGACACCAGAGTTGATACTAGTTGATGTTTAATGACACCAGAGTTGATACTAGTTGATGTTTAATGACACCAGAGTTGATACTAGTTTATGTTTAATGACACCAGAGTTGATACTAGTTGATGTTTAAACATATTTATATCACAACACTCACTGTTTAAATGTTTATTTTTTTAACCACTGAATAAATCAATAATAATGACGTCTATGAGTTTATTCGATATTAATAACTTGTAAAACATTTTTTAAAATAAATATTAATATGAAATAATAATATTTCATGACCTTTTTTTTTTCTTTTCAGTTTGTTTTTCAGTCTCTAAAGTTCTTCACCCGCGTCATCAG
This sequence comes from Callionymus lyra, assembly GCF_982586985.1. Classification (NCBI taxonomy): domain Eukaryota; kingdom Metazoa; phylum Chordata; class Actinopteri; order Syngnathiformes; family Callionymidae; genus Callionymus; species Callionymus lyra. Next base: position 2,766,199 of record NC_141822.1, on the reverse strand, counting down.
TCGCTCTGACGTCATCTAAAGGTTTATGACGTGTGTGTTTACGCGTCAGGTGTCAGAGGCGGCGACGGACACGCGGCCTGCGGCGGCGGCATCTACCGCTGGCGCGGCACGACAGCGGCACGACAGCGGCGCGTCTCGGGTAAAGAAGCGGGAAAGTGCGGTAGAGACGCGGGAGAAGCGCGGCAGAGACGCGGGAGAAGCGCGGCAGAGACGCGGGAGAAGCGCGGCAGAGACGCGGCAGACATGTCGTCTGGAGGTGTGAAGTTGAAGAAGAAACACTCGCTCACCAGGAAGACCCAACAACACGCTGATGTTCCTCCAGGCGTTGGCGCGACTTTCCGTGCACCTGTAGTTGGAGAGCGTGACGTCATAGAGCTCCGGACAGTTGAAAACGGCCAAAATTAACTTATCGTCCATTTTGACTGTGTGCGCGCGCGCGGAAGCGGCGGTCGCTCCCGCCTTTTCCGCTCGGCAGCTGCCGCGCCGCCGCGCTACTGTGACGCTCCCTCTGCGCAGGCGCAGTCTCTGCGACCCCGATCAGAATCCAAACCTTTTGTTTATAAAAACGACACAAGACTTTCTGTGGTGACGTCACAGAATAAAGTAATTACATCAATTTAATAAGAGACATTAACATAAAATGTGTCAAAATATAAATATCAAACATGATAATAAACATATGTATTAATAAAACGACAATAATAATAACGAAAATAATAAATAAAGGTAAAATAATACGATACAATAATTACTATCTCTGTGAATGTGATCTTTTTATAATGATGTGAGTCACATATATTAATGTAAAATTAAAAAAAACAACAATAAAATAAGAGATATTATCATAAAATTCTATATAAATAATGAATGATTTACCAAAAAGTAAAATAAAACACAAAGATAGCATATTTTGAAATAAAAGCATTACTTTTTATATTTTATCTATTATTTATAGATTTAAAATATGATTATTTACTCAAATGAATTCAACATGTTGCTTTGCTCTACGACACTTAATATTACTGTTGATTTATAATTGTTTTATATTATTATTTTGTTGATTTATTATCGTTTTTTGTTATTATATTGTTGATTTATATATTTGTTTTATTATTTTGTTGATTTATTATTGTTTTATATTATTATTATATTGTTGATTTTTTATTGTTTTATATTATTATACTGTTTATTATTTTATTGTTTTATATTATAATTATTATAGTGTTGATTTATTATTGTTTTATATTATTATTATCATAATGTTGATTTATTATTGTTTTATATTATATTATTGTTTTACATTATTATTATATTGTTTATTTATTATTGTTTTACATTGTTATTATGTTTCTTATTTATTATTGTTTTACATTATTATTATATTGTTTATTTATTATTGTTTTATATTATTGTTTATTTTTTTTACATTATTATTATACTGTTGATTTTTTTTTTTTATATTATTATATTATTATATTGTTTATTTATAATTATTTTATGTTATTGTTATATTTCTATAATGTTGTTCAATTGTTTTCAATCATTTTTTATTGTTTAAACAAATATGTATTTATCTTCAATCTTTCTATTTCTTTGTATTTGTCAACTTCATGTTGACATCATATAATACATATATTATATTATATAATGTATATAATATATAATGTACTGGAACTTCTGTTTTGATTCATGACAAGTTTTACTTGTTTTTACAAATACTTTTAATTCCATATCATTTTATTTTTACTTAAAATTACACTTAAGTTATTTCATATTAGGAATGTTTTATTTGGTAATTAATTATATTTCAGCCTTTATTAGTTTAATTAATCTTTACATAATATTATATACAATCAGTGTCTGGATAATACACACATATTATATACTGTGTGTATTATTTACATAAAGTATTGACTATAATTGTTCAACAGTCTTTTTTTATTAACCCTTGTGTTGTCTCCGGGTCAAAGGTCAAGGCAACACAAGGGATGGTAAAATGTTTTTGTTTTTTAATGTATTACCTTTTTTATCACGCAAAACGGTTGAAGGTAAAACAGTTGAAAGTATTTCTCAACTCAAAGATATATTATTAAATCAGTTTAAACATATTTTTATTGAAAGGTTGTTTGTTAATGTTGCTCACGTTTGTATATTGAATGTAAAACATCTATAGAAAGTATTTTTTAAATCTGTATAGTTATTGATACTTTATACACATAAAACTACTAGAACCTAGTGACCCTGCTCGTCAAACGTGTTTTTAATTCGCCTCTAAACCTCCAGTATTCCTCCACAGGTGCTTGCTGTGGTTGAAAGCTGCAGTAATACGAGGTGAACTCCGACGACTCCTGCATTGAGTCCAACAATATGGAGTCCAACAATATGGAATCCAACAATATGGAGTCCAACAATATGGAGTCCAACAATATGGAGTCCAACAATATGGAGTCCAACAATATGGAGTCCAACAATATGGAGTCCAACAATATGGAGTCCAACAATATGGAGTCCCAACAATATGAAGTCCCAACAATATGGAGTCCAACAATATGGAGTCCAACAATATGGAGTCCAACAATATGGAGTCCAACAATATGAAGTCCAACAATATGGAGTCCAACAATATGGAGTCCAACAATATGGAGTCCAACAATATGGAGTCCAACAATATGGAGTCCAACAATATGAAGTCCAACAATATGGAGTCCAACAATATGGAGTCCAACAATATGGAGTCCAACAATATGGAGTCCAACAATATGAAGTCCAACAATATGGAGTCCCAACAATATGAAGTCCAACAATATGGAGTCCAACAATATGAAGTCCAACAATATGGAGTCCAACAATATGAAGTCCAACAATATGAAGTCCAACAATATGGAGTCCAACAATATGGAGTCCAACAATATGGAGTCCAACAATATGAAGTCCAACAATATGAAGTCCAACAATATGGAGTCCAACAATATGGAGTCCAACAATATGGAGTCCAACAATATGGAGTCCAACAATATGGAGTCCAACAATATGGAGTCCAACAATATGAAGTCCAACAATATTGAGTCCAACAATATGAAGTCCAACAATATGAAGTCCAACAATATGGAGTCCCAACAATATGAAGTCCAACAATATGGAGTCCAACAATATGGAGTCCAACAATATGGAGTCCAACAATATGGAGTCCCAACAATATGGAGTCCCAACAATATGGAGTCCCAACAATATGAAGTCCAACAATATGGAGTCCCAACAATATGAAGTCCAACAATATGGAGTCCAACAATATGGAGTCCCAACAATATGGAGTCCAACAATATGGAGTCCAACAATATGGAGTCCAACAATATGGAGTCCCAACAATATGGAGTCCCAACAATATGAAGTCCCAACAATATGGAGTCCCAACAATATGAAGTCCAACAATATGAAGTCCAACAATATGGAGTCCAACAATATGAAGTCCAACAATATGGAGTCCAACAATATGGAGTCCAACAATATGAAGTCCAACAATATGAAGTCCAACAATATGGAGTCCAACAATATGGAGTCCAACAATATGGAGTCCAACAATATGAAGTCCAACAATATGAAGTCCAACAATATGAAGTACAACAATATGGAGTCCAACAATATGGAGTCCAACAATATGGAGTCCAACAATATGGAGTCCAACAATATGGAGTCCAACAATATGAAGTCCAACAATATTGAGTCCCAACAATATGAAGTCCAACAATATGAAGTCCAACAATATGGAGTCCCAACAATATGAAGTCCAACAATATGGAGTCCAACAATATGGAGTCCAACAATATGGAGTCCAACAATATGGAGTCCCAACAATATGGAGTCCCAACAATATGGAGTCCAACAATATGGAGTCCCAACAATATGAAGTCCAACAATATGGAGTCCAACAATATGGAGTCCCAACAATATGGAGTCCCAACAATATGGAGTCCCAACAATATGGAGTCCCAACAATATGGAGTCCAACAATATGGAGTCCCAACAATATGAAGTCCAACAATATGGAGTCCCAACAATATGAAGTCCAACAATATGAAGTCCAACAATATGGAGTCCAACAATATGAAGTCCAACAATATGAAGTCCAACAATATGGAGTCCAACAATATGGAGTCCAACAATATGGAGTCCAACAATATGAAGTCCAACAATATGAAGTCCAACAATATGAAGTCCAACAATATGGAGTCCCAACAATATGGAGTCCAACAATATGGAGTCCAACAATATGGAGTCCAACAATATGGAGTCCAACAATATGAAGTCCAACAATATGAAGTCCAACAATATGAAGTACAACAATATGGAGTCCAACAATATGGAGTCCAACAATATGGAGTCCAACAATATGGAGTCCAACAATATGGAGTCCAACAATATGAAGTCCAACAATATTGAGTCCCAACAATATGAAGTCCAACAATATGAAGTCCAACAATATGGAGTCCCAACAATATGAAGTCCAACAATATGGAGTCCAACAATATGGAGTCCAACAATATGGAGTCCAACAATATGGAGTCCCAACAATATGGAGTCCCAACAATATGGAGTCCAACAATATGGAGTCCCAACAATATGAAGTCCAACAATATGGAGTCCAACAATATGGAGTCCCAACAATATGGAGTCCCAACAATATGGAGTCCCAACAATATGGAGTCCAACAATATGAAGTCCAACAATATGGAGTCCCAACAATATGAAGTCCAACAATATGAAGTCCAACAATATGGAGTCCCAACAATATGAAGTCCCAACAATATGGAGTCCAACAATATGAAGTCCAACAATATGGAGTCCAACAATATGGAGTCCCAACAATATGGAGTCCAACAATATGGAGTCCAACAATATGAAGTCCAACAATATGAAGTCCAACAATATTGAGTCCCAACAATATGAAGTCCAACAATATGAAGTCCAACAATATGAAGTCCAACAATATGGAGTCCAACAATATGGAGTCCAACAATATGGAGTCCAACAATATGGAGTCCAACAATATGGAGTCCCAACAATATGGAGTCCCAACAATATGGAGTCCCAACAATATGGAGTCCCAACAATATGAAGTCCAACAATATGAAGTCCAACAATATGGAGTCCCAACAATATGAAGTCCAACAATATGGAGTCCAACAATATGGAGTCCCAACAATATGGAGTCCCAACAATATGGAGTCCCAACAATATGGAGTCCAACAATATGGAGTCCCAACAATATGAAGTCCAACAATATGGAGTCCAACAATATGGATTCCAACAATATGGAGTCCAACAATATGAAGTCCAACAATATGGAGTCCAACAATATGAAGTCCAACAATATGGAGTCCAACAATATGGAGTCCAACAATATGGAGTCCAACAATAGCGCCTGATAACGTCTCCCGGACGCGTCAACCATCCGGACGCCATGAACGGCGTGAAAGGACGAGCCGGCGTTCATCGTTATCTCTGCTCGAACACCAGGAGCTCAGGACGCGTCGAGAAAATCCAATAATTCTCTGTCGTAGGAAAGAATTGAACCTGCAGGACTTTAACCTGGAGGTTGAACGACTGATGGAGGAAAAGAAAGCAGAGAATTGTTCGTGTTTCAAACTGTCGTCGATGATTAACTTGTTCTCTCAGCGACATTATTATTCATCTTATCAACAACATATTGTCACTGCATTAAAACATGTTTAAAACTCTGAATATTTATCTTTTTTATCCTGTTTATTGTATTTTTCTTAATCATTATTGTGTATTTTTTATTGGTAATTATTTCATTGTCATTATTATGTAAGTATTATTCCTTATTGTTGTTATATTTCTAATATCTGCATGTTTTAAATGTTTCTTTGATCTTTTTTATCCGTCAACTATGAAAAAGTTAATTTCCCCAACATGGGAAGAACAAAAAACATTAATTGATTAATTGATTGATTGATTAATTGACTGATTGATTCCTTTATTTTTCCCACCTTTTTTAGACATTTTAGTTGTTTCAAAAGTACAAACACATATTAGGACATAAATTAGACTTAATAATAACAAAAATAATTAATAAAGAAAGTAATAAAAACTATGATAAATAAAGACAAAAACAATAATGAATAAAGAAAATAATACATAAAGATAATAAAAAAAATTTAAAAAAGAATTAATAAAGAAAATAATACATTAAGATAATAATAAGAGCAATAATTCATTAAAAAATAATGATACATAAAGATAATAATAAAAACAACAATAATTAATAAGGAAAATAATACATAAAGATAAAAATAATAAAAACAACAATAATAAATCAAGAAAATAATACAATTTTTTTTTTAAAACAAACAATAATTAATATATAATATAATACGTAAAAATAATAATAACAATAATAAATCAAGAAAATAATACATACAGATAACAATAAAAACAATAATAAATAATATTGTAAACATAATACATCAAACATTATGAATAATTCTAAATATATCAACACATATACAATAAAATAACTACAATTATTTGTTTTAATGAAATACAGAATGTTTGATAAACGTTCACAGCGAGTCATTCAAGCTCTATAGTCGATATTCTTTCAGTTCTATCTATCTATCTATCTATCCATCCATCCATCCATCCATCCATCCATCCATCCATCCATCCATCCATCCATCCATCCATCCCTCCCTCCGTCCCTCCCTCCCTCCCTCCCTCCCTCCCTCCCTCCGTCCGTCCCTCCCTCCCTCCCTCCCTCCCTCCCTCCCTCCCTCCCTCCCTCCGTCCGTCCGTCCGTCCGTCCGTCCGTCCGTCCGTCCGTCCATCCATCCATCCATCCATCCATCCATCCATCCATCCATCCATCCATCCATCCATCCATCCATCCATCCATCCATCCATCCCTCCCTCCCTCCCTCCCTCCCTCCCTCCCTCCCTCCCTCCCTCCCTCCCTCCGTCCGTCCGTCCCTCCCTCCCTCCCTCCCTCCCTCCCTCCCTCCCTCCCTCCCTCCCTCCCTCCCTCCCTCCCTCCCTCCCTCCCTCCCTCCCTCCCTCCGTCCGTCCGTCCGTCCGTCCGTCCGTCCGTCCGTCCGTCCGTCCCTCCCTCCCTCCCTCCCTCCGTCCATCCCTCCCTCCCTCCGTCCGTCCGTCCATCCATCCATCCATCCATCCCTCCCTCCCTCCCTCCCTCCCTCCCTCCCTCCCTCCCTCCCTCCCTCCCTCCGTCCGTCCGTCCGTCCGTCCGTCCGTCCGTCCGTCCCTCCCTCCCTCCCTCCCTCCCTCCCTCCGTCCGTCCGTCCGTCCGTCCGTCCGTCCGTCCCTCCCTCCCTCCCTCCGTCCATCCCTCCCTCCCTCCGTCCGTCCATCCATCCATCCCTCCCTCCCTCCCTCCCTCCCTCCCTCCGTCCGTCCGTCCGTCCGTCCGTCCGTCCGTCCGTCCGTCCGTCCATCCCTCCCTCCCTCCCTCCGTCCATCCCTCCCTCCGTCCGTCCATCCATCCATCCATCCATCCATCCATCCATCCATCCCTCCCTCCCTCCCTCCCTCCCTCCGTCCGTCCGTCCGTCCGTCCGTCCATCCCTCCCTCCGTCCGTCCGTCCGTCCATCCATCCATCCATCCATCCATCCATCCATCCATCCATCCATCCATCCATCCATCCATCCATCCATCCATCCATCCATCCATCCATCCATCCATCCATCCATCTGTCCATCCCTCCCTCCCTCCCTCCTGGATCGGTTGTTGATGAAAGTTGAAACAGGAAAAGTGACATTTAGAATCTAATCCTTTACAATTTCAGCTCAGCAGCCACATAAAGACCTTCATCTTTAAATCCAGGTCCTTAATACCCAGAAATCCCCTCTGCTCTAAAACCTCAACAATGAGGATCGGCGTCTCCACTCCTGCTTTTATGCACTGAGATCTGATTTCTGCAGGAGAAAAGAGCAGAGATTAACTGGATCTGTGTCCTCGCTCACCCCTTCACAAAAGTGGCCAGATTAGCAGGAATTAAGTGTCTGGTCCATCTGAGGGATTATACTTTTTTCACTCTTCTTCATGCTTGAAAAGGAGCGAGGGAGGAGGACGGAGGGCAGACGTCTCCGGGCGAGGACATGGAGCGACGGACGGAGAGACAGAAGTTTCCGTTCACCATCGAGAACATCCTGGGCGAGGACTTCAGCGAGTGGTCCTGGTCCTCTGGTTCTGTGGTTCCTCTTCATCATCACACCTTCATGAGCTGCTGCTGCTTCTGCTCCAGCTGTGGAGACGTTCTGCGGACGGACGTCCTCCAGGAAGGTGAGTGGTCTCTCCTCGCCCCTCGCTCTCGCTCATGGATGGACCTCCTCTCTGCAGCCGCTCGCCACGCCTGGCCCTCCTGCAGGGCTCGCAGGGAGGAGCAGGTCCAGGGTCAGAGGAGGACCAGGAGGCACCGGACCATCTTCACCGAGGAACAACTGGACGCGCTCGAGGAACTCTTCCTCCAGAACCAGTATCCTGACGTCAACACCCGAGAGAACCTGGCGCAGAGAACTCACCTGAGGGAAGAGAGAGTCGAGGTAACCTTGAAGACATTTCATCACGAGAGTCACATGTTACAATGTCATGTCTTAACTATGTTACAAATATGTACAAATATGTTACAAATATGTCTTAACTATGTTACAAATATGTCATAACTATGTTACAAATATGTTACAAATATGTTACAAATATGTCTTATCTATGTTACAAATATGTCATAACTATGTTACAAATATGTTACAAATATGTCTTAACTATGTTACAAATATGTTACAAATATGTTACAAATATGTCTTATCTATGTTACAAATATGTCATAACTATGTTACAAATATGTCATAACTATGTTACAAATATGTTACAAATATGTCATAACTATGTTACAAATATGTTACAAATATGTTACAAATATGTCTTATCTATGTTACAAATATGTCATAACTATGTTACAAATATGTTACAAATATGTCTTAACTATGTTACAAATATGTCATAACTATGTTACAAATATGTTACAAATATGTTACAAATATGTCTTATCTATGTTACAAATATGTCTTAACTATGTTACAAATATGTTACAAATATGTACAAATATGTTACAAATATGTTACAAATATGTACAAATATGTTACAAATATGTACAAATATGTTACAAATATGTTACAAATATGTTACAAATATGTACAAATATGTACAAATATGTTACAAATATGTTACAATGTCATGTCATAACTAAGTTACAAATATGTTACAAATATGTTACAAATATGTTACAAATATGTACAAATATGTTACAAATATGTACACATATGTTACAAATATGTTACAAATATGTTACAAATATGTACAAATATGTACAAATATGTTACAAATATGTTACAATGTCATGTCATAACTATGTTACAAATATGTTACAAATATGTTACAAATATGTACAAATATGTTACAATGTCATGTCATAACTATGTTACAAATATGTTACAAATATGTTACAAATATGTACAAATATGTTACAAATATGTACAAATATGTTACAATGTCATGTCATAACTATGTTACAAATATGTTACAAATATGTTACAAATATGTACAAATATGTTACAAATATGTTACAAATATGTACAAATATGTACAAATATGTTACAAATATGTTACAATGTCATGTCATAACTATGTTACAAATATGTTACAAATATGTTACAAATATGTACAAATATGTTACAAATATGTTACAAATATGTTACAAATATGTACAAATATGTACAAATATGTTACAAATATGTTACAATGTCATGTCATAACTAAGTTACAAATATGTTACAAATATGTTACAAATATGTACAAATATGTTACAAATATGTACAAATATGTTACAAATATGTTACAAATATGTTACAAATATGTACAAATATGTACAAATATGTTACAAATATGTTACAATGTCATGTCATAACTAAGTTACAAATATGTTACAAATATGTTACAAATATGTACAAATATGTTACAAATATGTACACATATGTTACAAATATGTTACAAATATGTTACAAATATGTACAAATATGAACAAATATGTTACAAATATGTTACAATGTCATGTCATAACTAAGTTACAAATATGTTACAAATATGTTACAAATATGTACAAATATGTATAACTATATACTGTATATATGATGATATACCGTATATATAAATTATGATATATATATATATATATATATATATATATATATATATATACTGTATATATATATATATCATCATCTATACATCATTTATAGATGATGATATATATCATCTGTATATATATATATCATCATCTATACATCATTTATAGATGATGATATATATATATATACTGTGTATACATATATATCATCATCTATACATGATGTATAGATGATGTATAACATATTATATTATATTATATTATACATCATGTATACATGATGTATAGATGATGTATAACATATTATATTATATTATATTATACATCATGTATACATGATCATATCACATCCGTGTTGCTTCCATGTCTTCAGCTCTGGTGCAGGTCTGCAGTGGTCAGTACCTATAAAAACTTCACAGAAGACAAAAATCACAGGGATTCATGGAGAATTTAAGGCTTTGTTTAAAAACACGAAAGTCAATCAAAAGTACACAATTTTGTTGCGTAAGATCAGTTCAACAATGTTTGTTCTTCTGCCGACAGGTTTGGTTCAAGAACAGAAGAGCCAAATGGAGGCGACAGAAAAGACTCAACTTCACTGTGAGGAGCTCAGAAAATTAAATACTTTTTGTGTATATAAATATTGAAATAAACACTCTCTCTGTGTATAAAGTGTGCATTTTGTCATACGTAATGTTTTAACAGGTAATTTATCAATAATATATTGAACGTGAAATAAATAAAATATTTTTTTCTATTTGTTCTTTGGGTTCTTTGTTTAAAAAACTCAAAAGATGACAAAAAAAATATTTCTTATAAAATGAAAATGTTCTTTTTTTCCCTCTTTGTCACAACATCACACATTATTTTGGCACATAGAGAACACAACATAAACAATATTTCATAAAAAAAACAAAACAATGATAAAATAAAAATAATAGAATAACAATAACACATTAAATAAAGATAATTAGACGCCAATAATATAAATTATTTTTATTATTATTATAATTTGTCAACAACAATAATCGTCATCACACAAACATGCTCTACAGAGTATTTAAGTTTTTCCTTTTTCTTTAGAATATCTTGTATTTTATCTGGATAAAGTAATAAAGTGGGGTTAAGGTAAGGTAAGGTAAGGTAAAACTTTATTGATTTAATTATAAGCAATTAAAATTATTATAAATTATGACATTTCTGGCTCAACTGTATAATATTTTAATCTATATTTCAATACAATTATAGTTGATTTTTAACTGTTTAAATTATAAATCGATCAGACGTTGTAACTTTGACACTAATTTACACGTTGGTTCGGATTCGTTTTCTATATTCAGAGCAGGAAAATAAATTTTAAAAAAATTAAACCTTTTTAATATATAAATATGATTAAATTAAAATTGTATATTTTTCAATAAACGTGTGAAACTAAAATACTCTTTTTACCCATGATGCAACATTTTATGACGCAAGCATTCATGCTACGTCACATCCTGTCTTCCTCCGTGTTTACATGCTGCCATCATCCAGCGGTGTTTTAAACTAAAGTTCTGTAGTCGAGAGTTCGTGTTTTATTCGAGTGCGTTAATCTCGAGTTCAACCGGTAACTTTACGGACTGTAAACACATTTGCTCCGCATCTAAAAAGGTGTTTCTTTGCGTAGCTCGACTGTTAGCTTCAGCTAGCTGCTACAATGGAGGTTAGCGCTAGCGTGAGGAAATCTCTGTCTGGTCCTCTCGTGCCGAACGCGGTCACAACAGTAGCTGTTCGACAACAACCGGAGGAGGAAGACAAGGGGAAGCGGAGGAGGAAGGTTCTGGACGAAGAGGAATACATAGAGGTGAGTCTGCGAGGAGAACAGACGGAGCTCTGGCTACTGTTAGCATCGTTAGCATAACAAAAGAAGGACGGCGCGTCTCTGACGTCATTATATTCCATCACTGATGGACCAATTTAACTTATGCTTAAGAAAATGCTGATTATCAACGTTGTGTCTTCGGTTTGTATGGACATGAGCTTGTACAGAGATTGCACTAAATGAACATATCTAGACCAAACATAACTAGACCTAAATATTATTTATAACTTGTATATGAACACATTTTAAAATTCTTCTTTAATTTTTCAAATTCTTCTTGCTATTCTATTGTATTTCTCAGCATTTTCCTACTTTTCGGCTGCTTTAAGCCTGGAATTATTATTGTAGGCCGGCAAGAACATACAAAATCGAATTAAACATAATTTAAAGGTAAGTAAGTAATATTTATAGAGCGCTATTCTAGACCAGGGTCACAAAGCACTTAACAATTCTAAAAAATACTCAATAAAAAAGATGCTTAAAGTTCAAGACACATAAGACCAACACAGGAGTCTCAGGGAATCAAGGAAAAGCTCTGTTTTTTGAAGGAGTCAGTAGATCATTAAACACAGAGATCTTTCTAAAGCTTAGGAGCAACAGTCTGGAAGGATTTCTCTCCTCTTGTCCAGAAGTTCAGGAACCATCAGTAGATTCTGATCCACAGACCTCAGAGCCCGAGCTGGGGTGTAAGTCTGGATCAGATCACTGATGGAAGGTCTGACCATGAATAGATCTGAAAGTAAGAACCAGAATTTTAAAATGATCCTGAAAGAAACTGGCAGCCAGTGAAGAGTTTGAAGGAGAAATGTGAGTTCTTCTACTAGAGCGGCTCAGAATTCTGGCTGCAGAGTTTAGTATGAACTGCAGGAGAGAAGATCCTTCTGGTTTAGACACAAAACAAACTCATACAATAGTGTAAAAGACACAAACAGATGGATTATAAGATCCAGATCATGTTTACAGTAAATTGTCTTGTGAAGTCTGATGAAGGTCAATTGATGTCAAAACATTTTTTTTATATAAGTAAATAATAACCCTTTTTTTCTTACAGAGTTTGGAGAAGATCATAGAAAGAGATTTCTTTCCGGATGTGACCAAGATGCAGGCCCAGCATGATTATCTCGAAGCAGAGGAAAATGGAGACCTGGAGAGGATGAGGGAAATATCTATTAGATATGGAGCTTCCTTAGCCAGGTCTACTCCCCGGTCCTCTGCACCTTGTGAGTTATCTCTATTTAGTTCCTTTGTCTGTTTGTGTCTTTCAGTTTTAACAATTCTTTATCGTTTCTGTGTGTAAGATGTGACGCCAGCGAGCTTTGAGACACCAGTGGGTCGTTCTGCGTCGCCCTCGTCAACTATTGGAGGCAAAGGTGCAGATTCTGGTATGTGTGAGTCATTATTTGTATACAGTACAACTGTTTATAGATCCTGTATCAGCTCTGTGTTCTTGGGCCTTTTTCACCTAGTTATCTAGTAGCAGTGAACAGGTTGCTGGTACTAATGTGTATCGTTGTTGATTTATTTATTTTCTTTTAGTTTATGTTTACAGGCTTCGAATTTAAACTTTTTAAGGTCACCAAAGCAAATGTGTGTGTGTATATATATATATATATCTATATATATATATAGATGTATATATATATTATATATCATGCTCTTGTTAACACCTATTGAAAACAACAAGGAAGTAAAATGACAATTCAATATGTATTTTCATTATTGGCTTTACAACAAATAATGCAATAACGTTTTTAAATAATAGACTCGGGTTTGACATGATGTCATTTTAGCATATCAGCTATTTATCATTACTTCTACTGCTAGTAATTATTAATTTATAACAAATATGTATTATAGAAGATATACACCAACTTAAATAAAAGCCCCCTTTCAGTTTCAGTTTATTTTCCCTCAATATATATATATCTATATATATATATATACAGTGCCTTGCGAAAGTATTCGGCCCCCTTGAACCTTTCAACATTTCGCCACATTTCAGGCTTCAAACATAAAGATATAAAATTTTAATTTTTTGTCATGAATCAACAACAAGTGGGACACAATCGTGAAGTGGAACGAAATTTATTGGATAATTTAAACTTTTTTAACAAATAAAAAACTGAAAAGTGGAGCGTGCAATATTATTCAGCCCCCTTGCGCTAATACTTTGTAGCGCCACCTTTTGCTGCAATTACAGCTGCAAGTCTCTTGGGGTATGTCTCTATCAGTTTTGCACATCGAGAGACTGGAATTCTTGCCCATTCTTCCTTGCAAAACAGCTCGAGCTCAGTGAGGTTGGATGGAGAGCGTTTGTGAACAGCAGTCTTCAGCTCTTTCCACAGATTCTCGATTGGATTCAGGTCTGGACTTTGACTTGGCCATTCTAACACCTGGATACGTCTATTTGTGAACCATTCCATTGTAGATTTGGCTTTATGTTTTGGATCATTGTCCTGTTGGAAGATAAATCTCCGTCCCAGTCTCAGGTCTTTTGCAGACTCCAACAGGTTTTCTTCCAGAATGGTCCTGTATTTGGCTCCATCCATCTTCCCATCAATTTTAGCCATCTTCCCTGTCCCTGCTGAAGAAAAGCAGGCCCAAACCATGATGCTGCCACCACCATGTTTGACAGTGGGGATGGTGTGTTCAGGGTGATGAGCTGTGTTGCTTTTACGCCAAACATATCCTTTTGCATTGGGGCCAAAAAGTTCGATTTTGGTTTCATCTGACCAGAGCAGAGCAGGTGCATTTATACGGAGACTTGATTACACACAGGTGCATTCTATTTATCATCATCAGTCATTTAGGACAACATTGGATCATTCAAAGATCCTCACTGAACTTCTGGAGTGAGTTTGCTGCACTGAAAGTAAAGGGGCCGAATAATATTGCACGCCCCACTTTTCAGTTTTTTATTTGTTAAAAAAGTTTAAATTATCCAATACATTTCGTTCCACTTCACGATTGTGTCCCACTTGTTGTTGATTCATGACAAAAAATTAAAATGTTATATCTTTATGTTTGAAGCCTGAAATGTGGCGAAATGTTGAAAGGTTCAAGGGGGCCGAATACTTTCTCAAGGCACTGTATATATATATAGATAGATAGATATTGTAGAAGGAAATTGTAAACTAATATATAAAACGCCATGCAATTATCATTCTATCAAAATTATCGTGTTAATTGGCGGCTTGTATTCATTGTTTACAAAAAGTATACAAATCCATGTATGTTACACACTTGGTCGCTGACAACCACGAATCAAAACAAACGCACATAAACAACATCGACAGGTTTAGGAAGTGGTGAGTTTCGAGGGCAAACAAACCACTAAACCAGTACTTGTAGCACTGATTTAAACAATGAAATAAAACTTAGAACGTTTTGTATTTTGCTACATATTTTCCCAACATCCTATAATTCCTCGTCTTTCATTTTTCACCGTTTCCCTGCTCAGCATTTTTAAAGTTCACCGCCCGACCAAAATTCACCGACAACTTACCTCCTTCGAGACGCTGATGTCATAAGTGTATCACTCTGAACTGCTCGGCTGTTTCGGTCGTCAGTTGACCTTTGACACGAGCTTCCAAAATGGCTGTTGTTTACCTTTTACCGTTAGATATTTAACAGTTGAAAATGTTAAATAACAGTCAAGTCAGGACGATTTTATTATGTTCATTCGACGAAACAATAACTCTTCCAGTATTTATTAACAGATTAAAATCCTAGGGCGGTCACTGCAAATTGTTGCCGTAAACACAGGTACATTTTGTGTGGACGACAGTCCTGTGTATATATATATATATATATATATATATATATATATATAATTTGATATTATTTTCCACATGTTTACTCTCTGATATGATGTTTATGAATGTTTGGGAGCTGCTGTGAAAACCCATATAAAAGTGTATCTTATTTTACGTTTTCTTTTTTAATGTGTTGTTTAGATGGCAAAGAGGGCAACAACGTGGACAAAGATCTTCCTGGTCTGGATCGCTTCCTTGCAAAGAACACCAGTGAGGACTATGAATCTTTCGAGCAGATCATGGATTTGGCGAAGGACAAAGAGAAGCTGAAGCATTCTTGGTTGTATGAAGCTGAGGAGGAGTTCAAAGCGGTGCGTGTCAAATGTTTCTCAGTTGTGAAACGTGCTGGTCGACTGAGAGCAAGTGTATGTTTTTAGATATAACAGGGATGTACAGATTCACAGATTTTTCATTGACACAAATATGTAATGTGCGGCTACATCGGTTTGATTCAAGGAGCATCGGATTGAATTTGCGAAGGGAATTCACAATGCATCGTGTCTGACCACTTTTTTTGTTTAATTGTTGTTTAATTTCCAGTATTTTAAGTTGTTTTTAAATTGTTTGAAGTTTTAATAGGTTTGTTCGATTTCAAACACTCTTATTTATTCATTAGAATTCCATTGTTACTGCTGTGAATACATTTAAGTGCTCTACCTGAACATATTGAATTATGTTATATTTTATTATTATTATTTCTTTGCGTATTATTTGTAAGAAAGCTGACGAGACAATTATATTGTCAAACCCTCACTAACTGTATCTAATAATCACATATCAAACCCAATCCTCTTATAAGTCACATCGTGATCAAATCATTTTTGTATCACAATCGTATCCTCCAGGAATTTCAGTGAATCACATCGTATCGTATCGCTGCCAGTGTATCGAGATGCGTAGCAAATCAAAGCCTTGTGTTCGATTCGCACGGGATAAGTATGACCTGGAGACCTCTAGTCATTTGCAACAATTGCGGAGAATGTTTTAATCACGTACGAATGCGCCATGTCTCTGATTTGTAATGTAATAATTCAAATGACCGACTGTAATTCACCAAAACACAGACGTCGGGTGATAATACTAATCCTGTGTGAATCCAAATGTGTTTGGAATTCTTAAATGGCGCATATATGCCACTGTAACGCACTTCTAGACACTCGCCATTGTGTTAATATTTACTTCCGCTGTTTTATTTTGAAGGGGTTGAAAAGGAAGTAGATGGAGTTTGTTGTTGTTGGGGGTTCGTGTTCCACAGGAAAGTAAAGAAGACGTGCGCGCTGCACAGCTACAAACTAAGTTCCAGCCTCGTTGTTTCCCGCACGAATACACTCGGTTACACAACTGTAACTGTGTCTCGTCTGTAAGAATAATGTTGGGGCACGTTTATGTGCAGCTCTCGCTGTAGAGAAACAAAATAAACGCTCGTCCACTTGGTTGCACTAACTTTCTGTATCTGTATCTCTAGGTAATGTCAGTAAAAAATTCTATTTTACAGACGTCGCTTAGCCCGTGTGAATGAGCTTAAAATGACTCAGAGAAGGTCATTTACAAAACACAGAGGTCCTTGGGTAATACTTATCCCGTGCAAATAGGGCTTTTGTGGTGGAGACAGACGTCCCTAGTGTACATACTGTATATTACACTTGATATTGACCCCAACTGATATTTTTTCAGCGTCACGAGGCGAATCTTGCGTTGCCGTCCATCGAGCAGGGAGCCCTTGAATGTGTCAAAGCTGGACTAGAAACATGGGAATATAAAGCCAAAAATGCCTTGATGTATTATCCAGAAGGTAATGATGTCCGTTCCTGCGCTGAAGCTCAAGTGGTGAAATCAATAGAAATCATTCTTCCCTTCGCTCGAACAGGTGTGAAAGAAGACGACTCCGTGTTCAAGAAGCCGCGGGAGGTCATTCACAAGAACACGCGCTTCACCGTGGACCCGTTCAGCAAAGCTCTCAACAAGAGTCAGATTCAACAGGCGGCTGCTCTCAACGCACAGGTGAGCTAACCAGCAACGACTCTAACTGGACCTCAGTTAGTGGCTCAAAACTCATCGCAAAGGTCTTTTGTCTTTCAGTTCAAACAGGGGAAAGTTGGTCCAGATGGTAAAGAGTTGATTCCTCACGACTCGCCGACGGTGAACGGATACGGTTACGAAAGAACGCCGTCCCCGGCTCCAGGTGAGTCTTCGTTTCACACGTCGACTTCCTCGGCGAGAGTTAGATCGTCCACCCGTGGCCGAGTGAAAACTGATCTGGTTTTACGTCACAGGTGTGGCAGAGTCGCCTCTGATGACCTGGGGTGAGATCGAAAGCACCCCTTTTCGTCTGGATGGGTCCGACACCCCCTACATTGAGAGGAACCACGGGCCGTCATTCAAGGTAACACAGTTGACAAGGATCCAAAAATCTGTTCCGTTTGTGAAGTCCATCCTCATTATAGTGCTCTATAGTTAGATTTCTAATTAATCTAATTAATACAGTTTAATAACAACCAAGATTGTTGACAAAAGATCTTCATTTGATTTTTTTCTTCATATCATTAATTATTGCGTCAGACCAAAAGACTAATCGATGAGAAACATTTTCTTTATGGAATATGTATTAATTTAGAAAGACCACTAGATGTCGCTCTGTTTTAAAATGTCGGGTTTTATTGAATGAGTCGATTTAAAGGATCATATGTGCGGCTACATCGGTTTGATTCAAGGAGCATCGGATTGAATTTGCGAAGGGAATTCACAATGCATCGTGTCTGACCACTTTTTTTGTTTAATTGTTGTTTAATTTCCAGTATTTTAAGTTGTTTTTAAATTGTTTGAAGTTTTAATAGGTTTGTTCGATTTCAAACACTCTTATTTATTCATTAGAATTCCATTGTTACTGCTGTGAATACATTTAAGTGCTCTACCTGAACATATTGAATTATGTTATATTTTATTATTATTATTTCTTTGCGTATTATTTGTAAGAAAGCTGACAAGACAATTATATTGTGAGTCGATTTAAAGGATCATAAAGCAGAGAGTGACATCTACTGGTCTTTCCTAATGAGAACAATTATTAAACTGTGTGTAAAAGAAAAATGCCATGAAAATATTTGTATTTAATTCAAAAAAAATACCTTTAAATAGAGAATAACAAAAATAATTCACATTTTCAACAGTTGTAGTTTCATCACAGCAATAACATTGAAATACACTCTTGGTCGTTGTTTAGATTCCAGAGCCCGGCAGAAGAGAGCGGCTGGGAATAAAGATGGCGAACGAAGCCGCCGCCAAGAACCGAGCCAAGAAGCAGGACGCGCTCAGGAGAGTCACCGAAAACCTGGCCAGGTAAGAATCCAGGTGAGTGTCTCACAGGTGCAGGCGCTCACATCAAGCCTTCTGTTCCAGCCTGACGCCCAAAGGCGTAGTAAGCCCCGCCCTCTCACCTGCCCTGCAGAGGCTGGTCAACCGCACGTCCAGCAAGTACACGGACAAGGCTCTGCGCGCCAGTTACACGCCGTCGCCGTCGCACAGGAACGCCTGCAAGTCGCCCTTCGGTCTGGTCACGCCCACCGGGACGCCCACGCCCACCAAGATCAAGACGCCCAGCGCCCAGGACTTCACGTCGCTCACCGACAACCTGCTGGATCTTCCCAAGAGACGGAAAGCCGAAGACTATTTCTAAGAAAAGCACATTTCCTGTCGGGATTGTGAGAAAGACTTGTTTTTATACGGCAGAGAATCTAGTGAGAGACTGAACGATGGTTCACGAGACTTATTTATTCATTTGAGTGTCATTATGGTGTTGTTTCTACTCTTCTTTCTTTTTGTTCTTCACAAAACGTTTTTAATCATCGAAGGAGCAGCAGTTTTGAACTCTGGCTGCTGGACTTGTTCTCCTGCATCATTTGTCTTTGGTTATGTTGGAAAATGTCTTAGTTTCTTATTCTCAGTCGACAAAATGTCATTTTATTCACATCAAACCTTGTTTAAATGGATAAGAAAGTAGGTTCGTGGTTCAGTCGCCTCTGAAAACGGCGACACTTTTTTGACCGTCCAGTGAAGAGAAGGAACACGAGCAGCGAGTCCATCGTCAGGATGAACGTCGTGAACATAGTTCCAGATGAAAACCTGTGTTTTGTAAAACTTGAATCAGAAAACCTTCATGTCAAAGTGCAGATCAAAACAAGTGATAAATTAAAGGATAAAGATGGAAACAGATCTTGACCTGCATGGAGATGTGTATAGAGGGTTATAATCCAGGAGGTCCAGTCTCCACGTGAAGGTTATAATCCAGGAGGTCCAGTCTCCCCGTGGAGGTTTTAATCCAGGAGGTCCAGTCTCTCTGTGAAGGTTTTAATCCAGGAGGTCAAGTCTCCCCGTGAAGGTTATAATCCAGGAGGTCCAGTCTCCCCGTGAAGGTTTTAATCCAGGAGGTCCAGTCTCTCTGTGAAGGTTTTAATCCAGGAGGTCCAGTCTCCCCGTGAAGGTTATAATCCAGGAGGTCCAGTCTCTCTGTGAAGGTTATAATCCAGGAGGTCCAGTCTCCCTGTGAAGGTTATAATCCAGGAGGTCCAGTCTCTCTGTGAAGGTTATAATCCAGGAGGTCCAGTCTCCCTGTAAAGGTTATAATCCAGGGTGTGTGTGTGTGTGTGTGTGTATATATATATTTATTTATTTTGTTGCGGACATGAACACTAACCTGATTTGTGTTTAAACTGCCGTCATTAACGTCACTAACGGCTTCATATGCTTTGGTTCCTACAGAGACGTCAGTAAACAAATCAATGAAATAACGATATTGAGTAAAACACAAACTCTTGACGGAGACGCACACATACACAACAACATCGTCACACAAACATGGATGCAAATACACAAACTCCTTGTTGTAACCAGTTCAGATTTGTTACAGTGAGATGTTTTTCATGTACTTTATTTTAGTGTTTTTGCAGGTCGTGCTATTGTACTTTTACTACCTGAAGTTTAACAAACGAGGTCGGGGAACCCTGATCAATTGACGAGGTTCACAGAAGTGAGTGACGTGAGTCAAAAATTAAAGTAGAAATATACATCTAAATAAAAACAGAGATAGGAGTACATATTGATTTATTTTATTTTTATAAATGTATTGTTTTCTTAATTTATCACATACATAGTATTACATAAACCACCTTGAAAAACTTGTCATTTTACTTTAAGATATTTCTTTATTTGTCCTTCAATGGGGAAGTAATGGTTGTTACAACAGCAAGTTGACAGAGAGAAACATAAAATAGCAATAGATTACATAAACACATATTAAATACAGTCTCTCTGTGAAGGTTATAATCCAGGAGGTCCAGTCTCCCTGTGAGGACTTTAATCCAACAGGTCCAGTCTCCCTGTGAGGACTTTAATCCAGGAGGTCCAGTCTCCCTGTGAAGGTTTAATCCAGGAGGTCCAGTCTCTCTGTGAAGACTTTAATCCAGGAGGTCCAGTCTCCCCGTGAGGGTTTTAATCCAGGATGTCCAGTCTCTGTGAGGACTTTAATCCAGGAGGTCCAGTCTCCCTGTGAAGGTTTAATCCAGGAGGTCCAGTCTCTCTGTGAAGACTTTAATCCAGGAGGTCCAGTCTCCCCGTGAGGGTTTTAATCCAGGATGTCCAGTCTCTGTGAAGACTTTAATCCAGGAGGTCCAGTCTCCCCGTGAGGGTTTTAATCCAGGATGTCCAGTCTCTCTGTGAAGGTTATAATCCAGGAGGTCCAGTCTCCCTGTGAGGACTTTAATCCAACAGGTCCAGTCTCCCTGTGAGGACTTTAATCCAGGAGGTCCAGTCTCCCTGTGAAGGTTTAATCCAGGAGGTCCAGTCTCCCTGTGAAGGTTTAATCCAGGAGGTCCAGTCTCCCTGTGAAGGTTTAATCCGCTCCTCCTCCAGCTGATGTTTGGATTGTTGTGACGCCGCCATCTTGAATCAGTTCACAGTGTTAGCCGTTAGCTCGGACCATGATCGCTGCGCTTCGTTCTCCGCCTTTCGCTTCAGATTAAAGGACGCAAAAATGGCTAAAATGCGTCCCGAGCGTGCAGGGTTGTGATCCAGACGAGAGCTGCGGTGTTCCAGGCCCTCTTTATGAGCATATTTCTGGATAAAGGAGTGACTATGAATGGAGGATAAATGTTGCTGAAGGCGGACAGCGGCTCGTTCGTCCTCGTCTCTCTCCTGCTCGTCGTCGCAGCCACGGACCCTCCGCGGACAGGTAAGAAACTTGGGCCGGATTTAAGTCACTTTGGGCCCGGAGCGAAGAGAAGAAACCACCGAGGCCTCGCTCATCCGCGGGCTCGAGTAGATTTGTGCGCCGGGGCTGTGGACGCGAGAGGCGGCCTCGCTGAAACCTTGAGAGCCTGATGATGTATTATAGTGTGTTTATGTGCAGGATATGAACACAAGCAAAGGAATTCTTCTTTGTTATAGTAATTAAAACACAATACACGGTTAAATGTATATAAAACACGACTGATAAATACAACATATAAACTATAAAGGGGGAAAATATAGTCTTTATAGATTTAAACATGTAATATATTAACAGATTTACGTGTAAACGGATAAAAATCACCAAAATATGCCCTTTTAAAAAAAAAAAAATCATCACAAATATGTAATTTAACAATTTAATTTTATTGACGTTAGTAATATAAACCAATTTTATTGAGATTTATAAATAACTGTCAAACTATACGCCTTAACATAACATAAACGTCTGCATGTCGTCATTTCATAATAATGATAATAAAACATTGTATTTGAAGTATCTTTCAATAATAAAATATCAAAATACATGTAAAAACACCAGAATATTGGTGTAAAAACAAACCTATTGAACATATAAACGAACAGTTTCGAGGAGAGACACTCGAGTCTTGAGAACTCTATGTTTCACTGAAAATACATTTGATTTATTGCATATTTTCAGTTTGTGTTTGAGACTCTTTTATCCAAACCCTGAGTCATGTCTGACATCTGGAGCTGCTGCAGCGAGCGTTTAACCAGCCTTATCTAGGTCAACACTTAAACCATAAAACTCCGCCAGAAAAGCACGAATCCACTGAAGATGTGGCGACTTCTTGTAAACAAACCTGGACTTCACGTGGAAAACCATCGACTCCTGCAGCATCTCATGCTGATGGTTTTGAACACGACTGAAGGGAAACCTTGTGATTCGCTTCAATCTTGTGATCCGCTTCCTTAAAGATCAGCAACAAGTGGCGACACGTGATCGTTCGCTCAAACCAAAACAAACCCTGCGTCTGGTTAGTAATTAATAACTAGTTCCATAGTAACTAATACAGTTAAAGTACAGACAATCCTGCTTCCGATGACTTATTGATGATTAAAGTATTATTTAGCTGTATTTTAAATGTAATATCATAGCTCAGGATTTACAAACATGCATTTGGAATTTAACTAAACTGCGTCAATGTTTTGTGTCACAGTTTTTTGATGAATAAAATGTATTTGATGTGCCTTAAACTAAAAGGAAAACATTGAGCATTTACTAACTAATGGCATTAATAGATGCTTTATACATCAAACATGATCATTGAATCAGTAGTTTGATTAAAATGAAGAGTTTTTGTGTAGAGCAGCTGGAAAGATACTTTAATTCCACTGTATTGTGAGGCAAAATATTCTCCTCTTCATTTTCTTCAATGAATAACTATAACTATAGATATTTCTAGGGATGCACTGACTTCACTTTTGAGTTTTAACGTTTGTGAGATTAAACGAATCATTGTTTTAATAAAAAGCAAACACGATGGAACTACAACATTTATGTAACTGACGTGTTTAATTGTTTACCAGAACATAAAGAAATACAGTTAAACTCCTTTTCTTAACCTTAAAAAAAGGAAGACGGTCTGTGACGACAACAAACTCTGTGTAACAACAACACACTTTATCAAAGTGACAATTTGGAACATGTTGCAAACTTGGACGCAACGATATGGAGCGAGATTTCATATCTCGATATTTCCAGCAGATTCCTCGAAACAATACGATGTGACTTCAGTGAAAAGAGAAGAGACGGAGACGTAAACAACAACGAGACATAGAAGTACAAATTGACAACTTTACAGAACGTGACACTGATTGGTGGACGTGAGGTTTATTAAGTTATTATAGGAGTTATTGTGACACTTGTTAGCACATGTGTATCAGTGTTATTTCGTTTGTGATTTGCTGGAACGGCGTGTTCTGCGGCTTCTTCAGTTGAAGTGCAGGACGAGCGTCGACGTCGGGCAATATAGTCGGTTTTGAAATATTAATATCTTGAAATGAATATCTCGATAGATTTCCTTCAGCTCTTGTGTGTGTCAAGCTTGTTAAGTGAACACAATAACTCCAGAACTAAATGAAAGTGACACTTGTGTAGAATAAAGATAAGGATGTAACACCATGAACATTTAGTGTGTTTTATTGAGTTATTATAGGAGTTATTGTGACCTACATGATCTCAGGTGTCATTGATGTTGCTCCAGATTTTCCCAAAGTCTTCCCTGCTTCAAAATAAATTAGGTTTTGCAAATTAATGTCAATAAAAAAAAACACACTCTAAATATAATTGTGTATTAAAACAACGAAAATGATGTAAACAAATAAAATAAACTGGTCTGTATCTGATTCACAGTGTGAGAGTTCTCAGATCTGTTATGTTCAAGATCGCAGATTTAAACTCATTTTTAATAGATGGATACATAGAACTTTATGGATCCCTCTGGAGGTCTACTTCAGGAAATTGTTTTTCCAATTAGAACACAGCAATACAGATGATAGTTGATGAAAAAAGTAGAAGAACAAGAACAAAGTTTCTATAAAAAGAAAGAACAAGATGACACAATCTAAGTCTAAAGATAAAGAACATATAACAAAGACAAAGGATACAAAGATAACATAGAATGTCATGATACTTTCGCTCCACTACTCATTTTCTTTTTAATACTTAAACGCTCAATAATTACAAGAGTAATGATGGATTAAAAACTGGATTTATTGAACGTAGATGAGAGTTTTCTGTCGCGAATCGGATTCTTTTCACCGTTGCCCCTGATTCGACTCTCAGAGGAATTGGACTGATACCAGAACTGTGTTGTAGTGTTGGTCAATATTTTACTGTATAACTTGAACTCCTCCTTTTTTCTTCATTTTACAAATGTGTTCAAAATGTTCCATGTACAATTTTTCTCAAAAATGTTCAGTGAACTTTTTTACCACCACTTAAAAACATGAAACTTTAAGATCTTTAGTGTTAAACTTACCCTTCAGGGTCATAAAGAAGTACATTTGTAATATAACTAGTGGTATGGGAAAATATTGATACACGTAAATATCACTATATTTCTTTTACAATACTGTATTGATATTCAACAGCACTAGGGCTGCACGATATTGGAAATATGTGCGATATTCGATATTGGTGTCTTGAAGTGCGATATCGATATTAATGCAATATTTTTTTTCCTTTCACCTAAAATATGTGGCTGCGAGTACAGGCACGAGTACTGTACTGGAGGTCCGGGGTTTAGAGAAGGAAAACAACGTGATATTTTCCTTTGGTTTATTTCCACGCTTCAGTGCCGACATGCTCTGAGAAAAATATCACTTGTAAGCGGCATCAGAGAGGAGCCGCCGGCGCGTCGTGATATCACCAAACCAATAATAAATCCACCTCCTTCCAGTTTATAAATGATGCTAACAACTTAGCCAGTTAGCATACGATGAAGATGGACAGGTTTACACTTGTTTGGAAGTTCACGATCTTATAAGAAGTTCACAGACGGACGGAGACGTAAACAACAACGAGACATAGAAGTACAAATCGACAACTTTACAGAACGTGACGCTGATTGATCGAAGTGCGCATTTAAGAAATGAAAATGATAAACTATCGCACATATTTTCGATATGTATATCGCACTTGCCGATATCAGGATGTCGACATTTTTTCGATATATCGTGTAGCCTTAAACAGCACAGTATTGTTTTTAAAACGGTCAACGATACAATATATTCTCACATTGTACCCTGTATCATAATGTATATCCTATCACCAGATTGTTGCTTATACACACCCATAGCATTATCTCTGGTTGTACTTTAGTGTATAAATACAAGTTTGAAATGTTTCTTCTGGATGGCTTCCAGTCACTGCCCTGTGGACACACCCACCTATCTGCTCACGAGTATAAATAGATACATGCGCTCTATATATGTTGATGGAAACATTCTTTATTTCTGTTGCATTTCTTCAGCGCCTTCATTCACAACTTCACGATACTTCTCAAAACTGTTGCCAGCCTCGGCTGTGAACATGGGTCCAATAAAGTTCTACCTAACCTAGCCTAGCCTAACATGCAGTTGGTCTACCAGGGTTGACAGCAGGATTCTGTTTCCCTGTGATTTTAACGATTCAAAGCCGGACATGTCTTGGTCCGTGGAGAAGATCCGTAGCTTGTAGGTCACTTGCAAAGCCTGGATTAGACCTGACTACTTCAATCCAGGGCGGAATCGAAGATGGAATCAGACTTTGCTTAAGCGTGTGAGATGGAGATACACGATGGCTATGAATCATAGCACTTTATTGATTCTTATTCGAAGCACGTTCGTCTCCTCGCTGGAGCTTCCTGTTTCAACATATGTTTTTGAGGAACCATAACAAGACGTTCTTTATGTCCCTGTGCTTCCCTCGAGGTTATGCAACAGATTGAAGAGGCCAGTTTTCCTCAAGGTTGAGTGTTTGCTCATTTGTGAAGTGGCTTTTTAAATACAAAGCGTGGGAAGAAAGTCTCTCTAGGAGCCGTTTTTACTCCAATTCAATTACTTTGGCTGAACTTCGACAGTTGTTTCCGTGGACAATTAATTCTGAGAAAAGGTTCTGACCTACTAGTCAATTTAAAAAGCATTTGTTTCAACCTAAAAATGAGCAGTTTTGATCTTAATGTATTCCTGAGAAAACTGAGAGAGCCCACTGATGATTAATATGCAATATTTATTCCATAGCTTCTGACTTTTAAACCAGGCTTGTATTTGTCTTGCATGACTCAAAGAGATACACAGAACTACAGGAAGGATTTATATTTGTTATATAAAACCATTGGTAGGGTTTAACTTTTGGTTTTATCTTTTTGGCTATTAAATCATATTTAACCTTTTATTATAGCTATTTTACTGTTTATTAATTTTTTTTTATTTATATAAAGTGTGTATAAAATTAAAATAATTTTCTTCAATTACAAAAAATCCTGAGAGATCTCTGCAATGACTGAGGACGAGAGGATACAGTGAGTCCAGCAGCTTTTAAAGCTGATGTTTGGATGTATTTTGGTGAAACACAAATGAAAGCAGTTACGACCTCATCAAGAGTCATGTGGTCTTTAAATACTACAACACCAGAGTCAAGTACTGGACAATACTACACATATATACTTGTTACTACACTATCACAACACCAGAGTCAAGTACTCGACAATACTACACATATATACTTGTTACTACACTATCACAACACCAGAGTCAAGTACTGGACAATACTACACATATATACTTGTTACTACACGATCACAACACCAGAGTCAAGTACTTGACAATACTACACATATATACTTGTTACTACACTATCACAACACCAGACTCAAGTACTGGACAATACTTCACATGTATACTTGTTACTACACGATCACAACACCAGAGTCAAGTACTGGACAATACTACACTATCACAACACCAGACTCAAGTACTGGACAATATTACACATATATACTTGTTTCTACACTATCACAACACCAGAGTCAAGTACTGGACAATACTACACATATATACTTGTTACTACACGATCACAACACCAGAGTCAAGTACTTGACAATACTACACATATATACTTGTTACTACACTATCACAACACCAGACTCAAGTACTGGACAATACTTCACATGTATACTTGTTACTACACGATCACAACACCAGAGTCAAGTACTGGACAATACTACACATATATACTTGTTACTACACTATCCCAACACCAGACTCAAGTACTGGACAATATTACACATATATACTTGTTTCTACACTATCACAACACCAGAGTCAAGTACTGGACAATACTACACATATATACTTGTTACTACACGATCACAACACCAGAGTCAAGTACTTGACAATACTACACATATATACTTGTTACTACACGATCACAACACCAGAGTCAAGTACTTGACAATACTACACATATATACTTGTTACTACACGATCACAACACCAGAGTCAAGTACTGGACAATACTACACATATATACTTGTTACTACACTATCACAACACCAGAGTCAAGTACTGGACAATACTACACATATATACTTGTTACTACACGATCACAACACCAGAGTCAAGTACTTGACAATACTACACATATATACTTGTTACTACACGATCACAACACCAGAGTCAAGTACTTGACAATACTACACATATATACTTGTTACTACACTATCACAACACCAGAGTCAAGTACTGGACAATACTACACATATATACTTGTTACTACACGATCACAACACCAGAGTCAAGTACTTGACAATACTACACATATATACTTCTTACTACACTATCACAACACCAGACTCAAGTACTGGACAATACTACACATATATACTTGCTTCTACACTATCACAACACCAGAGTCAAGTACTACAAATACAATACTACAGATATATCCAACAGTTCCTACTGTATCACAATATATCACTATATAAAGCATATTTGGCTTGTGATACGTGTGGTATTGTCAGATTCTCGCCAATATTTACCCTCCAGCCGTCGAGTGAACTGGTTTCCAGATGTGTAACAAGAAGATGGTGCGATGATCATAAAATCCATTAATGAAACGGAGGATTAAGCACAGATCCAGGACATAATGTTTCATCATACATTGGCATATATTCTGATACATTGCTCTGTAGTAACTGGATTTGGTTCAACATATTTAAATGTGCACTAATAATAATCTTAACACAAATGTGTAATATGAACAACAAGTTCATGTTCTTGTTACATGTGCGGTCGAGCCGTTCAATGTCAGTAAAAACAATAGGAGACAACTTGTGGTATATTGTCTTGAGTATTGTTTTTTAAATCCAATACTGCCGAGAACTCACAGCAGTTCATCATCGACACTTTGAGATCTCTAACAGTTAGAAGCTGTTCTAGGTCATTTTGTCTCTGCTTTCAATTTGCTCAGACATTGTAGGAACAATTGGAGCGTTCAGTACCAGCTGGTTCTAGTTCAGTACCAGCTGGTTCTAGTTCAGTACCAGCTGGTTCTAGTTCAGTACCAGCTGGTTCTAGTTCAGTACCAGCTGGTTCTAGTTCAGTACCAGCTGGTTCAGTCTAACCAGCCAACTAGGGCTGTGTATTACGATACGATATATTGCAGTATATTGCGATACTGTAGTAACAACGATATGTTGTTTATTTTAGGGCAAGACTTTTTCTGTCTTTTACAGCAAAGAAGTTGGTATATACTTGTTTTAATCAAAGGTGAAAGTGTTTGTAGGAAAGTATAATTTAAACTTAGGTTAAAAATAAACATTGAAGTGCATTAACAACCTGGAGCAACATGGAATATCTATTATCTGTCAGTTTGACTTTTTCAAACTTTAAACTCTGTTTTAAAGCCAAAATGAAAGCTGATGTTAAATATATATATTAAACTTTTAAATAACCTTTTACCTTAATTCAAATTTATTTTTATACATTTTTTTGTTTAAAAAAAAAAAATCTGATTTGACACGATTTAAAAGTAACTTAGTAAAGCATTGAACGTTGTTATGACTAAACTAAACTTGTTTAATGTATTTTTGTGTCATCATTGTTCCTGAAGTTTGTGGAATTTAAATTTGGCGCTGACGTAACACACGGAACTCCCTTTACTCACGCTGTCTTGAACACAAACTCTATTTATTGTATGAGATTCCAGTGATGAAGTCAACATTAACACTAACAACATCCATCAGAAGGTGCTCTCGACTTTAGCTATATTGAAGATCGCAACACGGCGGCAAATGGTTTCACTTTCATCGGAAACTTTTAAATCCTTGGCAGAATGAGGGGAAAAGATGCCGTAAGGTGTCAAAGTACATGCTTTTATATCTTACTTTTACTGAAAAGGTTTGATTTTCAGATCAAATGTATATGTACTGTAGGTTCATACAGTTTATCATATGAGCCGATGTAGCTGGAATTATTTCCTAGTGTATTTGAAACTACGTCAAACTAAATGATCTTCTTAAGGTAAGGTAAGGTAAAACTTTAAAGCCCCGACAATCTTCGTTCAGTCGACGAACACAACGTTACACACGAACCATCTGTTGATGCTGCACCATAAACTCAAATGTTGTTTGTCTACACATGAAGTGCAGGTGAAACAACACTCACCAGTGTTAGCTGATGAGGTCCTAGAGAAACAACAGTTGAGAAAATATGAGACTGGATCATCTAAACCCTGTTATTTCTGCTCCTTATAATAACGTATTTCCTATTAATTATAAAACCAAACATTGAATTCTCACATTTTTTGTAAAAGTGGGTAAATATTCTTTCACCACCTTTTCTAGTTCTTTCTTATGATTTCTATTTCTTATTTAAATTTGATTTATGCTTACAAAGTATTAATGGCATTAAATTGTGTTTGTCATTTTCTTGGCCTTATTTTTTAAATCCATATTTTGATGCGTCCAAACAACATACAACTGGACTCGCTGTATCCTCTCGTCCTCAGTCATTGCAGAGATCTCTCGGGATTTTTGTAAATGAAGACAATTATTTCATTTTCTACACACTTTATTTAAATAACAAAATAATAATAAACAGTAAAATATCTCTAGTAAAGGTGAACTTTGACGCAGCGATCTACCATGTTATTCTTGACGTTGTCTTGTGTTTCTACGAGCCTCAGAATTGTAAACAAATGTTGTATAATTATGATGTGATTGTTCGAGGTTCATGGCTCGTTCTGGCAAGAACCTTGTCAGGTAAGAAGAGTGTCTTCAAGGGTAGAGAAGTATAATGTAGTTGGTATTAATACTTGTTTGTATCTGTAGTAGTGAACCTGCTAATATGTGAAAAGCTTGCAGGAGTAAAGGTAACAACAACAACAAGTTGATGAATAGAGTTCTTGTCAGCGGTTGGTTTCACCTCCTCACCAGCAGCTTTTCTGCTCCGGCACATTGAGCTAATCTCTCCTGGCGTGGAGACCCACTTAGCACAAAACCGGTTTCTAGGACAAACTCCAGCTCATGTTGTATCAGGATTTCTACACGATATTGTGGCTCAAAAGATTGACGTGAGCCACCGTTTCATCTTTCAAACACTTCTGTTTCTTGTTTTCACGGACGCAAAGGTTTGGGCTACATCTCTGAGTGTATATTTGTTAATAGTTTATATTTCTTGAGAACAACTAGTACCAACATCAGGCTGAGGTGAAATAAAAACAAATTGACTTCAGTAACATACAGTATTATATAATATGCAATATTTTGGACTCAGAATCAGAAAACTCTTTGTCATTATGTTCAAGACGTTTAAGTGAGTTGAGAGATTGTTTCTCATTGTATTCCAACAAGTCATTGACGTTTTTTAATGTTGTCATGGACCCCAAACTTTCTTCGCACCAAGGACCGGTTGAATATTAGCATTATTTTTACGGACCAACAGATAAAAACAACAATAGTAAAATGGCACGACCTGCAAAAACCTTATGTGCATAAAAATACATCTCAGTCAAACGTTTCCTGCAACAATATGTTTGTATTTTACTCACTTTCTCTACTTTATTGTTGTTTGTTTATGTGACTACACTTCACTGAAATATTTAACATGGACGTCTTTAAAGGAACAGGCGAATACGACTTTAGGATCAATACAGTCAAACATTTCAGACCCTAATAATCAGTAAATTAAATCATTTATTTTCTCTCTGTACTGACCGGAATTAAAGGCCCGCTGGAACCGTATTGATCCCTGGCCGGATATTAATAATAATTATTATCTGAATAACTCTCAATATGTTATGTTAACATACCAGGTTCTCAGTTCATGTAACGTAACATTATTCTGTTGTTGCCTCTAGTTTTATTTTAAATTGTCTTTCAAGATCACATGTCTGTTCTTGGATTTTATCAAATCAATTTCCCCCAAAAATGCGACTTATACTCCAGTGCGACTTATATATGTTTTTCCTTCTTTATTATGCATGTTATGTCTGGAGCGACTCGTGCTCCGGAGACACTTATAGTCCAGAGAATACAGTATTATTGTGTTTATTTTATGATCATATTTCATTTTGTTGGTTTATTATTTTCAAACATGTTTATGATTCGTCAAATATAATGAGTGTTTGTTTATTTTTAACCGCTGTGGCGACTCAAATGTGGGGAAAAACTACATTTATTTTTCTAATCTTTCCCTGTCTTTGCTCTTGGAAGTTGAGACAAATGTTCCATAAGCAAGTTAGATTAGTACATCATTGGAGGTTAAATAAATCATGATTCTCTATTGTGAATGTGGAAAATGCATTTTATGGCTGGTGCGACTTGTACTTCGGAGCGACTTATATTCCGGAAATTACGGTAAACTCCTTGAACGTGGTCTGCTGCTGTACGTTGACATTAAAGTAGATTTGACTGAGTAAGAAATCGTGTTTCTCTGGATTGTTTGGAGACAAAACTGACTTTAAATAGAGGCCTGACCTCCAGAAGTGTGTTTTTTGAAGACCGAAGTCACATGATCCCACCGCTCGCCTCTTGTGTTTCCAGAGCAGCGCTGCAGCCCCGGGCAGTTCGCCTGCCGCAGCGGGAAGATGCAGTGTATCCCCATGTCCTGGCAGTGCGACGGCTGGACGGCCTGCGACGACAAGAGCGACGAGATGGACTGTCCTCGTGAGTTGACCCCTGACCTCTCGCCCGCCCAACCCCGCAGCATGAAGCCAGACCTTCGCTGTGTCTCAGATCGCATACTAGCGTACTCAAAGTTAGTATTTTTAGTGCGCAAGTGCGTCTTAATTCTTAGTATGCGAAATTTAGTACACTAAATTGGCGTACTAACACGCCCACAAAACAAAGTATGGTTCGATGGACACTAACCACCCTAAACGGCCGCCATCTTAATGACGTTCTAAACGGAAGTTACGTCATATATATATATATATATATATATATATATATACATATACTTACAGGTGTATTTTCAGCAGCAGTAGGAGGATAAACACGTCTGCTGATACCAGCTTAAATATCTCGCCAATATTTCGATATTGCCGCCAGCAGGTGGCGATAGCGTTCAAACCGCTTAAATAGAAGTAGAAGAAGAAGCTGTCGCGTCATTTCCTGTTAGTGTGTAGCAGCAGAGTTTGATTTGAGACATACTATCTGCGGAGGATTAGTTACTAGTTAGTACGTACACTGTCCTGATGCACACTAACTTCTAGTATACTAAGAGAAGTATGCGATTTGAGACACAGCACTTGTCCGCTCGTCAAACGCGACAAACCCAAACGCTTGACTCCAGATCATCCCGCCTCAGAGCTCAGACATGAGATTAAACTGGGGTTCAAAAGAAAAGATCCTTCTGATGAAGTGCAGGAGCGAGAGCCAGTTCTCTCTGTGATTTGTTGACGGTTTGTTGATCGCTTCAAACCCAGCGTACATGTTTCAGTGCTAATCCTTGGACCGGAATCCTATTGTTTCCCCCCACTTTAATCTAGAGAGACCTTATCCCCGGATCTCTGGCATTACTGAGGGGATTGAGTGCAGCATGTGACCTCCGTACGTTCGCAGGCAAACATCGGAGCCGAGGCGGCGAGCAGTCGTCTGCCGACGCATGTGTTTTCAATCCACAGGATTACTGTCCCGAGAAGTAACTCGAGTAGAAAATTAGGTTTTTCTGCTCCTGTTGATTCTCCTCAAAGTCTCACTTTCTTCAACAGGTTGAGTCCTGGAGCAGCAGCTCTGGTTCTTTCCTGCTCGACGAAAACCTTTCTGTTCCTGCAGTGATGCGTGTTTGAAACACCAGTGAGGGCTTTGAATTATATGATGTCTATGGAACCAACCTTAGATCAAAACAGAAACAAGAACCACTGGCGTGACTGTTCATGAACGTTGAAAGTTAAATTAGGACAAATCTAAAGCACTAGAATGTTTGTTTCCTGCAACAAGAGGGTCTGATATAGAGTTTGTGTTTCACTCGCTTCCACTAGTTAAAGGTTTATTATTATTACGAGCGTCTTGATGTGTCGCGAGTCGCAGACGAAACATCCTTCAAAACAAAACTCCTCTCAGACCGAAGTGACGGCAGTAGAATCTGTTTGATTTCAAATGAAACACAAGAAGTTCATGAAGCCGTTCGATTTCCTGAGGCGACGCTTCATGAACGTTCTTGTTTCTCACGATTAAATGGAGCTTTAAATAAACTGTTACACGGAACTATGAGAAACCAGGTGTTGATCTTAACAAAAGTTTGATGTGAATCTTAATTGAATGTGTTTGTTTTTATTCACACTGTCAAATATGGTTTAATTTCACAGCCATCAAGGAAGAACGCTTCCATTTTGGAAACAGTTACGACCAGGTGGAGGATGTGATGGGCGTGGCTCAGCCGGTCCGCTTCAACAGTGAGTGTGTTTGTGTTGTTTAACGATAACATGCTATAGTGAGTGTGTTTGTGTTGTTTAACAATAACATGCTATAGTGAGTCTGTTTGTGTTGTTTAACGATAACATACAATAGTGAGTCTGTTTGTGTTGTTTAACAATAACATGCTATAGTGAGTCTGTTTGTGTTGTTTAACGATAACATGCTATAGTGAGTCTGTTTGTGTTGTTTAACGATAACATGCTATAGTGAGTCTGTTTGTGTTGTTTAACGATAACATGCTATAGTGAGTCTGTTTGTGTTGTTTAACAATAACATGCTATAGTGAGTCTGTTTGTGTTGTTTAACGATAACATACAATAGTGAGTGTGTTTGTGTTGTTTAACGATAACATGCTATAGTGAGTCTGTTTGTGTTGTTTAACGATAACATGCTATAGTGAGTCTGTTTGTGTTGTTTAACGATAACATGCTATAGTGAGTGTGTTTGTGTTGTTTAACGATAACATGCTATAGTGAGTCTGTTTGTGTTGTTTAACGATAACATGCTATAGTGAGTCTGTTTGTGTTGTTTAACGATAACATGCTATAGTGAGTGTGTTTGTGTTGTTTAACGATAACATGCTATAGTGAGTCTGTTTGTGTTGTTTAACGATAACATGCTATAGTGAGTCTGTTTGTGTTGTTTAACGATAACATGCTATAGTGAGTCTGTTTGTGTTGTTTAACGATAACATACAACAGTGAGTCTGTTTGTGTTGTTTAACGATAACATGCTATAGTGAGTCTGTTTGTGTTGTTTAACGATAACATGCAATAGTGAGTCTGTTTGTGTTGTTTAACGATAACATGCTATAGTGAGTCTGTTTGTGTTGTTTAACGATAACACGCTATAGTGAGTGTGTTTGTGTTGTTTAACGATAACATGCAATAGTGAGTCTGTTTGTGTTGTTTAACGATAACATGCTATAGTGAGTCTGTTTGTGTTGTTTAACGATAACATGCTATAGTGAGTCTGTTTGTGTTGTTTAACGATAACATACAATAGTGAGTCTGTTTGTGTTGTTTAACGATAACTTGCTATAGTGAGTCTGTTTGTGTTGTTTAACGATAACATGCTATAGTGAGTCTGTTTGTGTTGTTTAACGATAACATGCTATAGTGAGTGTGTTTGTGTTGTTTAACAATAACATACAATAGTGAGTCTGTTTGTGTTGTTTAACGATAACATACAATAGTGAGTCTGTTTGTGTTGTTTAACGATAACATGCTATAGTGAGTGTGTTTGTGTTGTTTAACGATAACATGCTATAGTGAGTCTGTTTGTGTTGTTTAACGATAACATGCTATAGTGAGTCTGTTTATGTTGTTTAACGATAACATGCTATAGTGAGTGTGTTTGTGTTGTTTAACGATAACATGCTATAGTGAGTCTGTTTGTGTTGTTTAACGATAACATGCTATAGTGAGTGTGTTTGTGTTGTTTAACGATAACATGCTATAGTGAGTCTGTTTGTGTTGTTTAACGATAACATACAATAGTGAGTCTGTTTGTGTTGTTTAACAATAACATGCTATAGTGAGTGTGTTTGTGTTGTTTAACGATAACATGCTATAGTGAGTCTGTTTGTGTTGTTTAACGATAACATACAATAGTGAGTCTGTTTGTGTTGTTTAACGATAACATGCTATAGTGAGTCTGTTTGTGTTGTTTAACAATAACATACAATAGTGAGTCTGTTTGTGTTGTTTAACGATAACATACAATAGTGAGTCTGTTTGTGTTGTTTAACAATAACATGCTATAGTGAGTCTGTTTGTGTTGTTTGACGATAACATGCGATAGTGAGCCTGTTTGTGTTGTTTAACGATAACATGCTATAGTGAGTCTGTTTGTGTTGTTTAACGATAACATGCGATAGTGAGTCTGTTTGTGTTGTTTAACAATAACATGCTATAGTGAGTCTGTTTGTGTTGTTTAACGATAACATGCAATAGTGAGTCTGTTTGTGTTGTTTAACAATAACATGCTATAGTGAGTCTGTTTGTGTTGTTTAACGATAACATGCAATAGTGAGTCTGTTTGTGTTGTTTAACAATAACATGCTATAGTGAGTCTGTTTGTGTTGTTTAACGATAACATGCAATAGTGAGTCTGTTTGTGTTGTTTAACGATAACATGCAATAGTGAGTCTGTTTGTGTTGTTTAACGATAACATGCAATAGTGAGTCTGTTTGTGTTGTTTGACGATAACATGCTATAGTGAGTCTGTTTGTGTTGTTTGACGATAACATGCAATAGTGAGTTTGTTTGTGTTGTTTAACGATAACATGCAATAGTGAGTCTGTTTGTGTTGTTTGACGATAACATGCTATAGTGAGTCTGTTTGTGTTGTTTAACAATAACATACAATAGTGAGTCTGTTTGTGTTGTTTAACGATAACATGCAATAGTGAGTCTGTTTGTGTTGTTTGACGATAACACACAACGTTTAGTTAGTGTCTATAACTCCCTCTGTGTACTTGTGTGTGTTCTTGTACTACTGTTTTCTGTTATTTATCATCACTTCATTTATTATTGTGTTTATTTGATGATCGTATTTAATTTGATTGGTTTATTATTTTCAAACGTGTTTATGATTCGTCAAATATAATGAGTTCCGTATTCTCTGGACTATAAGTGTCTCCGGAGCACGAGTCGCTCCAGACATAACATGCATAATAAAGAAGGAAAAAACATATATAAGTCGCACTGGAGTATAAGTCGCATTTTTGGGTGAAATGTATTTGATAAATAAAAATAGAAAAAAAAATAGAATAGAGGCAACAACAGAATAATGTTACGTTACATGAAGTGAGAACCTGGTATGTTAACATAACATATGAAGAGTTATTCAGAGAACTATAGCATCAATAACTAACTAGTTTACCAAACCATCCGTGTAACTCCAAATAACTCTTCATCCTCGTGTCACTTTTAAACAACTAACTAACTCCGGAGGTAGAAGATGCTTCCTCTTCTACGTGGAAATGATCAACACAGGCCTAGAGCGCCCTCTGGTGGTTTAGTGTGAGAATAACATGTGAAATGATATACCGCTAATAATTTCACACATAAGTCGCTCCAGAGTATAATCTCACCCCCGGACACACTATGAAGAAAACTGACACTTATAGTCTGGAAAATACGGTATGTTTGTTTATTTTTTAACCGCTGTGACGACTCTAATGTGGGGAAAAAATGGTCTTTTTCTAATTTTGTCTTTCGCCGTCTTTTCTCTTCGAAGTTGAGACAAATGTTCCATAAGCGAGTTAAAATGGGGACATCACTGGAGGTTGAATAAATCATGACTCTATCGTGAATGTGGCAAACGTTTCCGCAGAGAAGTGTCCGAGTGGCTGGCACCACTACGAGAAGACGGCGAGCTGCTACAAGGTCTACCTGAGGAACGAGAACTACTGGCAGGCGGTCGACACGTGCCAGAAGGTCAACGGGTCGCTCGCCACCTTCGTCACCAACGAGGAGCTGCAGTTCATCCTGAAGATCGAGGTGGACTTCGACGAGAACGTCTGCGAGCACAGAGAACAGTGCAAGTGAGTCTGAAGCCGAACCTCGGAGCGTCTTTAGTCTCGAGTCATTTGTTACGTTCTAGGTGTTTTAGTGTTTGTTTTAGTGTTTGTTGTTTTAGTGTTTGTTGTTTTAGTGTTTGTTGTCAACAATCGGTTCATACGATGAATGAAGATTCAGATTTAACGATATGATAGTGATATACAGTGAAAGTTTAGTAACAAGTATATATGTGTAGTATTGTCTAGTACTTGACTCTGGTGTTGTGATAGTGTAGTAACAAGTATATATGTGTAGTATTGTCCAGTACTTGACTCTGGTGTTGTGATAGTGTAGTAACAAGTATATATGTGTAGTATTGTCAAGTACTTGACTCTGGTGTTGTGATAGTGTAGTAACAAGTATATATGTGTAGTATTGTCAAGTACTTGACTCTGGTGTTGTGATAGTGTAGTAACAAGTATATATGTGTAGTATTGTCCACTACTTGACCCTGGTGTTGTGATAGTGTAGTAACAAGTATATATGTGTAGTATTGTCAAGTACTTGACCCTGGTGTTGTGATAGTGTAGTAACAAGTATATATGTGTAGTATTGTCAAGTACTTGACCCTGGTGTTGTGATAGTGTAGTAACAAGTATATTTGTGTAGTATTGTCCAGTACCTGACTCTGGTGTTGTGATAGTGTAATAACAAGTATATATGTGTAGTATTGTCAAGTACTTGACCCTGGTGTTGTGATAGTGTAGTAACAAGTATATATGTGTAGTATTATCAAGTACTTGACCCTGGTGTTGTGATAGTGTAGTAACAAGTATATATGTGTAGTATTGTCAAGTACTTGACCCTGGTGTTGTGATAGTGTAGTAACAAGTATATTTGTGTAGTATTGTCCAGTACTTGACTCTGGTGTTGTGATAGTGTAGTAACAAGTATATATGTGTAGTATTGTCAAGTACTTGACC
This sequence comes from Callionymus lyra, assembly GCF_982586985.1. Classification (NCBI taxonomy): domain Eukaryota; kingdom Metazoa; phylum Chordata; class Actinopteri; order Syngnathiformes; family Callionymidae; genus Callionymus; species Callionymus lyra. The sequence goes on along the minus strand of NC_141822.1, from coordinate 2,727,112 downwards.
CTGGTGTTGTGATAGTGTAGTAACAAGTATATATGTGTAGTATTGTCAAGTACTTGACCCTGGTGTTGTGATAGTGTAGTAACAAGTATATATGTGTAGTATTGTCAAGTACTTGACCCTGGTGTTGTGATAGTGTAGTAACAAGTATATTTGTGTAGTATTGTCCAGTATCTGCCTCTGGTGTTGTGATAGTGTAGTAACAAGTATATATGTGTAGTATTGTCAAGTACTTGATCCTGGTGTTGTGATAGTGTAGTAACAAGTATATATGTGTAGTATTGCTTACTTGACTCTGGTGTTGTGATTGTGTAGTAACAAGTATATATGTGTAGTATTGTCAAGTACTTGACCCTGGTGTTGTGATAGTGTAGTAACAAGTATATTTGTGTAGTATTGTCCAGTATCTGCCTCTGGTGTTGTGATAGTGTAGTAACAAGTATATATGTGTAGTATTGTCAAGTACTTGATCCTGGTGTTGTGATAGTGTAGTAACAAGTATATATGTGTAGTATTGTCCAGTACTTGACTCTGGTGTTGTGATTGTGTAGTAACAAGTATATATGTGTAGTATTGTCAAGTACTTGACCCTGGTGTTGTGATAGTGTAGTAACAAGTATATTTGTGTAGTATTGTCCAGTATCTGCCTCTGGTGTTGTGATAGTGTAGTAACAAGTATATATGTGTAGTATTGTCAAGTACTTGATCCTGGTGTTGTGATAGTGTAGTAACAAGTATATATGTGTAGTATTGTCCAGTACTTGACTCTGGTGTTGTGATTGTGTAGTAACAAGTATATATGTGTAGTATTGTCCAGTACTTGACTCTGGTGTTATGATTGTGTAGTAAGAAGTATATATGTGTAGTATTGTCCAGTACTTGACTCTGGTGTTGTGATAGTGTAGTAACAAGTATATATGTGTAGTATTGTCCAGTACTTGACTCTGGTGTTGTGATAGTGTAGTAACAAGTATATATGTGTAGTATTGTCCAGTACTTGACTCTGGTGTTGTAGTATTTACAGACCACATGACTTTTGATGAAGTCGTAACTACTTTCATTTGTTTTCAAACCAAAATCTGTCCAAACATCAGCTTTAAAAGCTGCTGGACTCACTGTATCCTCTCGTCCTCAGTCATCATTCTTCCTTTAGCTGCAGAGGCTGTAATGACTGCTGCCATCTAGAGGCCGGAAGTTTAATTGCAAAACAAAAATGAAATTTTCTGTAAATATATGATGTATATGTTAATTGTAAATAAAAAACATCAGAGAACTATGATAAAAAGTATATCGTGGGGAAACAAAGGTCACATTCAAGTGTTATATTTTCTTATGTTCTTTCTTTCGACCCTGACTATATTGATTTCTAATGTGTACTGTAGATAAATCACTATTTCCTGATGAAAAATATACACTGACTTCCACTTTTGGTACCAAGGTTTTGGGTCGGCTACCAGTACGTGATCACCAACCAGAACCACTCCCTGGCGGGTCGCTGGGAAGTGGCCTACAAAGGTACGAGTTTTTGTTGTGAGTCTGGATGAGTGACAGGAGATCTGACGTGTGTGTGCGTGTGTGTCTGTTAAAAAATGTAAAAATGTTATTATATATATTTATCATATATTATTCTATGATTGTGTTATATTTATTATATTTATCATATATTATATTATGATTGTGTTATATTTATTATATTCATCATATATTATTCTATGATTGTATTATATTTATCATATATTATTCTATGATTGTATTATATTTATTATATTTATCATATATTATTCTATGATTGTGTTATATTTATAATATTTATCATATATTATTCTATGATTGTATTATATTTATCATATATTATTCTATGATTGTGTTATATTTATTATATTTATCATGTATTATTCTATGATTGTATTATATTTATCATATATTATTCTATGATTGTATTATATTTATTATATTTATCATATATTATTCTATGATTGTGTTATATTTATCATATATTATTCTATGATTGTGTTATATTTATTATATTTATCATATATTATTCTATGATTGTATTATATTTATCATATATTATTCTATGATTGTGTTATATTTATTATATTTATCATATATTATTCTATGATTGTGTTATATTTATTATATTTATCATATATTATTCTATGATTGTATTATATTTATCATATATTATTCTATGATTGTGTTATATTTATTATATTTATCATGTATTATTCTATGATTGTATTATATTTATCATATATTATTCTATGATTGTATTATATTTATTATATTTATCATATATTATTCTATGATTGTGTTATATTTATCATATATTATTCTATGATTGTGTTATATTTATTATATTTATCATATATTATTCTATGATTGTATTATATTTATCATATATTATTCTATGATTGTGTTATATTTATTATATTTATCATATATTATTCTATGATTGTGTTATATTTATTATATTTATCATATATTATTCTATGATTGTATTATATTTATCATATATTATTCTATGATTGTATTATATTTATCATATATTATTCTATGATTGTGTTATATTTATTATATTTATCATGTATTATTCTATGATTGTATTATATTTATCATATATTATTCTATGATTGTATTATATTTATTATATTTATCATATATTATTCTATGATTGTGTTATATTTATCATATATTATTCTATGATTGTATTATATTTATCATATATTATTCTATGATTGTATTATATTTATCATATATTATTCTATGATTGTGTTATATTTATTATATTTATCATGTATTATTCTATGATTGTATTATATTTATCATATATTATTCTATGATTGTATTATATTTATTATATTTATCATATATTATTCTATGATTGTGTTATATTTATCATATATTATTCTATGATTGTGTTATATTTATTATATTTATCATATATTATTCTATGATTGTATTATATTTATCATATATTATTCTATGATTGTGTTATATTTATTATATTTATCATATATTATTCTATGATTGTGTTATATTTATTATATTTATCATATATTATTCTATGATTGTATTATATTTATCATATATTATTCTATGATTGTATTATATTTATCATATATTATTCTATGATTGTGTTATATTTATTATATTTATCATGTATTATTCTATGATTGTATTATATTTATCATATATTATTCTATGATTGTATTATATTTATTATATTTATCATATATTATTCTATGATTGTGTTATATTTATCATATATTATTCTATGATTGTATTATATTTATCATATATTATTCTATGATTGTATTATATTTATTATATTTATCATATATTATTCTATGATTGTGTTATATTTATCATATATTCTATGATTGTATTATATTTATCATATATTATTCTATGATTGTGTTATATTTATCATATATTATTCTATTATTGTGTTATATTTATTATATTTATCATATATTATTCTATGATTGTGTTATATTTATCATATATTATTCTATGATTGTATTATATTTATTATATTTATCATATATTATTCTATGATTGTGTTATATTTATCATATATTCTATGATTGTATTATATTTATCATGTATTATTCTATGATTGTATATATATATATATATATATATATATATATATTATTATGTTACACTGACGTCCTCCAGTTATAAGTATCTTTGCTAACATCACGATGATGTTTTAAAAAAACATGATTTAATGAATAATTTCTCAACAAGTCCATATTGTTGTGTTATGTGCGCTCAGGGTCCATGCAGGTGTTCCTCCCTCCCGAGGGTCTCACCAACTTCGGCGAGGCGTCGCCCACGCAGGACAACGTCTTCTGTGCGCAGCTGCAGCGCTTCCAGTTCAAGAGCATCAACGAGCGCGGCCTGCACAGCTGGCACGCCGAGGACTGTCACAAGACCTTCCCCTTCCTCTGCAAGAGGCGTGAGTGGAACATCTGGAGCGTCTGTGGGCGGAGCAGATCCTCGCTGACCTCTCGTTCCAGGGCAAACGTGCGTGGACATCAAGGACAACGTGGTGAACGAAGGCTACTACTTCACGCCGAAGGGCGACGACCCGTGCCTGAGCTGCACGTGTCACGACGGCGAGCCGGAGATGTGTGTGGCGGCGCTTTGTGAGCGACCGCAGGGCTGCCAGCACTTCAGGAAGGATCCCAAGGAGTGCTGCAAGTTCACCTGCCTGGACCCAGGTAGAGACTCGTGGAGGTTCACCAACACTAGTGACGTTCTATACTGACGGACGTTTGTCTCCCTCTAGTGGAGAAATGTTTAACTCAGTGAGATGAGCGTCGTCTGTTTTTATGTTTATAAAAGTATATCAGTGTCGTCAGAATATTGAACGTGTCATTTAACATTTCAAATTTCAAAAACCTTAAAAATGTTTGGAAATATTGTTTTTTAAACTGAATCATTTAATTTAAAATGTGAATATTTTCAAAATGTATGTTGTTGTTTTTTTCGCATAGTTTTATATTGAAATTCCAACAATTCGATGTTGAACATACATGGTGGTGATGATGACGATGTTGATGAAGATGATGATGATAAAGATGATGAAGATGGTGGTGATGATGATGATAAAGATGATGATGATGGTGGTGATGAAGATGATCAAGAGGATGTTGATGAAGATGATGATGATGATGATAAAGGTGATGATTGATGATGATGAAGATGGTGATGATGAAGATGATGATAAAGATGATGAAGATGGTGGTGATGATGATGATAAAGATGATGATGATGGTGGTGATGAAGATGATCAAGAGGATGTTGATGAAGATGATGATGATAAAGATGATGAAGATGGTGATGAAGATGATGAGTATGATGATGAAGATGATTAAGTTGAACATATATGGTGATGATGATGATGACGATGATGAAGATGAAGATAATGATGATGATGAAGATGATGGTGAAGATGACGATGATGATGATGAAGACGACGATGATGATGATGATGAAGATGATGATGATTATGAAGACGATGATGGTGGTGATGATGGTGAAGACGATGAAGATGATGATAAAGATGATGATGATGATTGATGATGATGAAGATGGTGATGATGATAAAGATGATGAAGATGATGGTGATGATGATGATAAAGATGATGATGATGGTGGTGATGAAGATGATCAAGAGGATGTTGATGAAGATGATGATGATGATAAAGATGATGAAGATGGTGATGAAGATGATGAGTATGATGATGAAGATGATTAAGTTGAACATATATGGTGATGATGATGATGATGACGATGACGATGAAGATGAAGATAATGATGATGATGAAGATGATGGTGAAGATGATGATGGTGAAGATGACGATGATGATGAAGATGGTGATGATGATGACGATGATGATGAAGATGAAGATAATGATGATGATGAAGATGATGATGATTATGAAGACGATGATGGTGGTGATGATGGTGAAGATAATAATGATGAAGACGATGAAGATGATGATAAAGATGATGATGAAGATGATGATTGATGATGATGAAGATGGTGATGATGAAGATGATGATAAAGATGATGAAGATGGTGGTGATGATGATGAAGATATAATTTCCTCCTCAGATGGCAACAGCCTGTTTGACTCCATGGCCAGTGGGATGCGACTGATCGTCAGCTGCATCTCCTCCTTCCTCATCCTCTCGCTGCTGCTCTTCATGGTTCACCGTCTACGTCAGCGCAGACGTGAACGTATCGAGACTCTGATCGGTGGAAACTGTGAGTAGAAACATCTCATGTCCTTGAATAAAACCACAACAATCAAGAGTAGAAATGATTGAGTTCTGTGGTTGAAGTTTATCTGCTTTTGACATGAATCATGTTTGTGAACGAAGACGAGAAGCTTTGATGTTCCTGCAGCTTCATACTTCAAACCTTTAGTAACGGTTCAAACCTGTAGTAACGGTTAAAACCTGTAGTAACGGTTAAAACGTGTAGTAACGGTTCAAACGTGTAGTAACGGTTCAAACGTGTAGTAACGGTTCAAACCTGTAGTAACGGTTCAAACCTGTAGTAACGGTTAAAACCTGTAGTAACGGTTAAAACGTGTAGTAACGGTTCAAATGTGTAGTAACGGTTCAAACCTGTAGTAACGGTTCAAACCTGTAGTAACGGTTCAAACGTGTAGTAACGGTTCAAACCTGTAGTAACGGTTCAAACCTGTAGTAACGGTTCAAACGTGTAGTAACGTTTCAAACCTGTAGTAACGGTTCAAACCTGTAGTAACGGTTAAAACGTGTAGTAACGGTTCAAACGTGTAGTAACGGTTCAAACCTGTAGTAATGGTTCAAACGTGTAGTAACGGTTCAAACCTGTAGTAACGGTTCAAACCTGTAGTAATGGTTCAAACGTGTAGTAACGGTTCAAACCTGTAGTAACGGTTCAAACCTGTAGTAACGGTTCAAACGTGTAGTAACGTTTCAAACCTGTAGTAACGGTTCAAACCTGTAGTAACGGTTAAAACGTGTAGTAACGGTTAAAACGTGTAGTAACGGTTAAAACGTGTAGTAACGCTTCAAACGTGTAGTAACGCTTCAAACGTGTAGTAACGCTTCAAACGTGTAGTAACGGTTCAAACGTGTAGTAACGGTTCAAACGTGTAGTAACGGTTCAAACGCGTAGTAACGTTTCAAACGCGTAGTAACGTTTCAAACGCGTAGTAACGTTTCAAACGTGTAGTAACGGTTCAAACGTGTAGTAACGGTTCAAACCTGTAGTAACGTTTCAAACGCGTAGTAACGGTTCAAACGCGTAGTAACGGTTCAAACGCGTAGTAACGGTTCAAACGCGTAGTAACGGTTCAAACCTGTAGTAACGGTTCAAACGTGTAGTAACGGTTCCAACCTGTAGTAACGGTTCAAACCTGTAGTAACGTTTCAAACGCATAGTAACGGTTCAAATGCGTAGTAACGGTTCAAACGTGTAGTAACGGTTCAAACGTGTAGTAACGGTTAAAACCTGTAGTAACGGTTCAAACGTGTAGTAACGGTTCCAACCTGTAGTAACGGTTCAAACCTGTAGTAACGTTTCAAACGCGTAGTAACGGTTCAAACGCGTAGTAACGGTTCAAACCTGTAGTAACGTTTCAAACGCGTAGTAACGGTTCAAACGCGTAGTAACGGTTCAAACGTGTAGTAACGGTTCCAACCTGTAGTAACGGTTCAAACCTGTAGTAACGTTTCAAACGCGTAGTAACGGTTCAAACGCGTAGTAACGGTTCAAACGTGTAGTAACGGTTCAAACCTGTAGTAACGGTTCAAACGCGTAGTAACGGTTCAAACGCGTAGTAACGGTTCAAACGTGTAGTAACGGTTCCAACCTGTAGTAACGGTTCCAACCTGTAGTAACGGTTCAAACCTGTAGTAACGTTTCAAACGCGTAGTAACGGTTCAAACGCGTAGTAACGGTTCAAACGTGTAGTAACGGTTCAAACGCGTAGTAACGGTTCAAACCTGTAGTAACGGTTCAAACGTGTAGTAACGGTTCAAACGTGTAGTAACGGTTCAAACGTGTAGTAACGGTTCAAACGCGTAGTAACGCTTCAAACCTGTAGTATCGGTTCAAACGTGTAGTAACGGTTCAAACGCCTAGTAACGCTTCAAACGTGTAGTAACGGTTCAAACGTGTAGTAACGCTTCAAACCTGTAGTAACGGTTCAAACGTGTAGTAACGGTTCAAACGTGTAGTAACGGTTCAAACCTGTAGTAACGGTTCAAACGTGTAGTAACGGTTCAAACCTGTAGTAACGGTTCAAACCTGTAGTAACGGTTCAAACCTGTAGTAACGGTTCAAACGCGTAGTAACGGTTCAAACGTGTAGTAACGGTTCAAACTTGTACTAACGGTTCAAACCTGTAGTAACGGTTCAAACTTGTACTAACGGTTCAAACCTGTAGTAACGGTTCAAACCTGTAGTAACGGTTCAAACGCGTAGTAACGGTTCAAACGTGTAGTAACGGTTCAAACTTGTACTAACGCTTCAAACCTGTAGTAACGCTTCAAACCTGTAGTAACGCTTCAAACCTGTAGTAACGCTTCAAACCTGTAGTAACGGTTCAAACGTGTAGTAACGGTTCAAACCTGTAGTAACGGTTCAAACGTGTAGTAACGGTTCAAACGTGTAGTAACGGTTCAAACCTGTAGTAACGGTTCAAACGTGTAGTAACGGTTCAAACCTGTAGTAACGGTTCAAACCTGTAGTAACGGTTCAAACCTGTAGTAACGGTTCAAACCTGTAGTAACGGTTCAAACGTGTAGTAACGGTTCAAACGTGTAGTAACGGTTCAAACCTGTAGTAACGGTTCAAACGTGTAGTAACGGTTCAAACGTGTAGTAACGGTTCAAACGTGTAGTAACGGTTCAAACCTGTAGTAACGGTTCAAACGTGTAGTAACGGTTCAAACGTGTAGTAACGGTTCAAACGCGTAGTAACGGTTCAAACGCGTAGTAACGGTTCAAACGTGTAGTAACGGTTCAAACGCGTAGTAACGGTTCAAACGTGTAGTAACGGTTCAAACCTGTAGTAACGGTTCAAACGTGTAGTAACGGTTCAAACCTGTAGTAACGGTTCAAACGTGTAGTAACGGTTCAAACCTGTAGTAACGGTTCAAACCTGTAGTAACGTTTCAAACGTGTAGTAACGGTTAAAACCTGTAGTAACGGTTCAAACCTGTAGTAACGATTAAAACGTGTAGTAACGGTTCAAACGTGTAGTAACGGTTCAAACGTGTAGTAACGGTTCAAACCTGTAGTAATGGTTCAAACGCGTAGTAACGGTTCAAACGTGTAGTAACGGTTCAAACCTGTAGTAATGGTTCAAACGCGTAGTAACGGTTCAAACGTGTAGTAACGGTTCAAACCTGTAGTAATGGTTCAAACGTGTAGTAACGTTTCAAACGCGTAGTAACGGTTCCAACCTGTAGTAACGGTTCAAACGTGTAGTAACGGTTCAAACCTGTAGTAACGGTTAAAACCTGTAGTAACGGTTCAAACCTGTAGTAACGGTTAAAACCTGTAGTAACGGTTCAAACCTGTAGTAACGATTAAAACGTGTAGTAACGGTTCAAACCTGTAGTAACGGTTCAAACGTGTAGTAACGGTTCAAACCTGTAGTAATGGTTCAAACGCGTAGTAACGGTTCAAACGTGTAGTAACGGTTCAAACCAGTAGTAATGGTTCAAACGCGTAGTAACGGTTCAAACGTGTAGTAACGGTTCAAACCTGTAGTAATGGTTCAAACGCGTAGTAACGTTTCAAACGCGTAGTAACGGTTCAAACGTGTAGTAACGGTTCAAACCTGTAGTAACGGTTCAAACGTGTAGTAACGTTTCAAATGCGTAGTAACGGTTCCAACCTGTAGTAACGGTTCAAACGTGTATAACGTTTCAAACGCGTAGTAACGGTTCCAACCTGTAGTAACGGTTCAAACGTGTAGTAACGGTTCAAACCTGTAGTAACGGTTCAAACGTGTAGTAACGGTTCAAACGTGTAGTAACGGTTCAAACCAGTAGTAATGGTTCAAACGCGTAGTAACGGTTCAAACGTGTAGTAACGGTTCAAACCTGTAGTAATGGTTCAAACGCGTAGTAACGTTTCAAACGCGTAGTAACGGTTCAAACGTGTAGTAACGGTTCAAACCTGTAGTAACGGTTCAAACGTGTAGTAACGTTTCAAATGCGTAGTAACGGTTCCAACCTGTAGTAACGGTTCAAACGTGTATAACGTTTCAAACGCGTAGTAACGGTTCCAACCTGTAGTAACGGTTCAAACGTGTAGTAACGGTTCAAACCTGTAGTAACGGTTCAAACGTGTAGTAACGGTTCAAACGTGTAGTAACGGTTCAAACGTGTAGTAACGGTTCAAACGTGTAGTAACGCTTCAAACGCGTAGTAACGGTTCAAACGCGTAGTAACGGTTCAAACGCGTAGTAACGCTTCAAACGCGTAGTAACGCTTCAAACGTGTAGTAACGGTTCAAACGCGTAGTAACGGTTCAAACGCGTAGTAACGGTTCAAACGTGTAGTAACGGTTCAAACCTGTAGTAATGGTTCAAACGTGTAGTAACGTTTCAAACGCGTAGTAACGGTTCCAACCTGTAGTAACGGTTCAAACGTGTAGTAACGGTTCAAACCTGTAGTAACGGTTCAAACGTGTAGTAACGGTTCAAACCTGTAGTAACGGTTCAAACGTGTAGTAACGGTTCAAACCTGTAGTAACGGTTAAAACCTGTAGTAACGGTTCAAACCTGTAGTAACGATTAAAACGTGTAGTAACGGTTCAAACGTGTAGTAACGGTTCAAACGTGTAGTAACGGTTCAAACCTGTAGTAACGGTTCAAACGTGTAGTAACGGTTCAAACCTGTAGTAATGGTTCAAACGCGTAGTAACGGTTCAAACGTGTAGTAACGGTTCAAACCTGTAGTAATGGTTCAAACGCGTAGTAACGGTTCAAACGTGTAGTAACGGTTCAAACCTGTAGTAATGGTTCAAACGTGTAGTAACGTTTCAAACGCGTAGTAACGGTTCAAACGTGTAGTAACGGTTCAAACCTGTAGTAACTGTTCAAACGTGTAGTAACGTTTCAAATGCGTAGTAACGGTTCCAACCTGTAGTAACGGTTCAAACGTGTAGTAACGTTTCAAACGCGTAGTAACGGTTCCAACCTGTAGTAACGGTTCAAACGCGTAGTAACGGTTCAAACGCGTAGTAACGGTTCAAACGTGTAGTAACGGTTCAAACGTGTAGTAACGGTTCAAACGCGTAGTAACGGTTCAAACGCGTAGTAACGGTTCAAACGTGTAGTAACGGTTAAAACCTGTAGTAACGGTTCAAACGTGTAGTAACGGTTCCAACCTGTAGTAACGGTTCAAACCTGTAGTAACGGTTCAACCGTGTAGTAACGGTTCAAACCTGTAGTAACGGTTCAAACCTGTAGTAACGGTTCAAACCTGTAGTAACGGTTCAAACGTGTAGTAACGGTTCAAACGTGTAGTAACGGTTCAAACGTGTAGTAACGGTTCAAACGTGTAGTAACGGTTCAAACCTGTAGTAACGTTTCAAACGCGTAGTAACGGTTCAAACCTGTAGTAACGGTTCAAACGCGTAGTAACGGTTCAAACGTGTAGTAACGGTTAAAACCTGTAGTAACGGTTCAAACGTGTAGTAACGGTTCAAACGCGTAGTAACGGTTCAAACCTGTAGTAACGGTTAAAACCTGTAGTAACGGTTCAAACGTGTAGTAACGGTTCAAACGCGTAGTAACGGTTCAAACCTGTAGTAACGGTTCCAACCTGTAGTAACGTTTCAAACGCGTAGTAACGGTTCAAACCTGTAGTAACGGTTCAAACGCGTAGTAACGTTTCAAACGCTTAGTAACGGTTCAAACGCGTAGTAACGGTTCAAACCTGTAGTAACGGTTCCAACCTGTAGTAACGTTTCAAACGCGTAGTAACGGTTCAAACCTGTAGTAACGGTTCCAACCTGTAGTAACGGTTCAAACCTGTAGTAACGGTTCAAACGCGTAGTAACGTTTCAAACGCTTAGTAACGGTTCCTAACGCGTAGTAACGGTTCCAACCTGTAGTAACGGTTCAAACCTGTAGTAACGTTTCAAACGCGTAGTAACGGTTCAAACCTGTAGTAACGGTTCCAACCTGTAGTAACGGTTCAAACCTGTAGTAACGGTTCAAACGCGTAGTAACGGTTCAAACGTGTAGTAACGGTTCCAACCTGTAGTAACGGTTCAAACGCGTAGTAACGGTTCAAACCTGTAGTAACGTTTCAAATGTGTAGTAACGGTTCAAACCTGTAGTAACGGTTCAAACGCGTAGTAACGGTTCAAACCTGTAGTAACGGTTCAAACGCGTAGTAACGGTTTAAACGTGTAGTAACGGTTCAAACCTGTAGTAACGGTTCAAACCTGTAGTAACGGTTCAAAGACAGATGTTTGAGATGATCTTGAGAAGATCCAGAAGGACCATGAAACCACGTGTCTTCTCCTCAGTGCATCACTTCAACCTGGGCCGCAGAGTCCCCGGGTTCGACTACGGCCCGGACGTCTTCGGCACCGGCCTGACTCCCCTGCACCTGTCGGACGATGGCGAAGGAGGAGCGTTTCACTTCCAGGAGCCGCCGCCTCCGTACGCCGCGTACAAGTACCCCGACTTCCAGCACCACGACGACCCCCCGCCCCCCTATGAGGCCTCCATCAACCCGGACAGCCTCCTCTACGTGGACCTCAGTAAGTCCAGTCACCTCCATGTAGTCCATGTTTCTTCTGGTCTCTAACAAATATTCTTGATTTATTGAACCATTAAACACATTAATTTTTGTTCCTGAACATATTTTGACTTCATGACTTGAACAGAAATGGTTTCATTAAAAGATCCTTGAATCAATATTTATTGATTTTTAATGAAAGAATCCAGATTAGATGATGCGTCTGGAGATTTAATCATTTGAGTTCAAGTATATTTTAATTAGTGCTGCACGATATATCGGAAAAATATCGATATATCCTGATCTTGACACGTGTGATATGCATCGAAAACATGTGATAATTTATCACTTTTTATTGTATAAATCAAGCATTTCTTAAACACACACTTCGATCAATCAGTGTCACGTTCTGTAAAGTTGTCAATTTGTACTTCTATGTCTCGTTGTTGTTTACGTCTCCGTCCGTCTGTGAACTGTGCAGCTTGTTAGGCTCGGTTGCTATAACGACCTACCGTGCAGCCCTAATGTTAATGTGTTTTTATGATTATTGTTGTTTTTCTTATTCACATTTGTTTCATATCGAGCGACTTTATTAGAAATTACTTTAATGACAATCGTCTCAAAGAAAGTTCTTTATTTTCCTCATATTTTACTGCCACGCACACGAGAATATCAAGTGACCTCACAGAGGTCGTTACTATCGTTTCATGACCCGTGACTGCTTCATACTCCAGGAGACGGCAGCTGCGTTCGTTTCCATCAGGGCTGAATCATTTCTTATGTTGTATTTTATAGAAAAACGACAAAAGTCTTTAGTTTTGTCAGTGAGTTAGTCTTGAGTCTAATATTATTTTATAATGATATGTTTGTTTGTTGGTCTGTAGATCAACGTTTGTGTTTTTTTTAAAGTAGTTCCAAGTGTGAGGAAGATTCTTCAAAGCGTCGCATTCATGAATCTAAACGTAAGGAATAGAAATGTCTCGTGACACGTGAGCAGATTTTATCTTATGTTATTAAGACTTTCTTATGTACCGTATTTTCCAGACTATAAGTGTCAGTTTTCTTCATAGTGTGTCCGGGGGTGAGATTATACTCTGGAGCGACTTATGTGTGAAATTATTACCACATTATTAGCGGTATATCATTTCACATGTTATTCTCACACTAAACCACCAGAGGGCGCTCTAGGCCTGTGTTGATCATTTCCACGTAGAAGAGGAAGCATCTTCTACCTCCGGAGTTAGTTAGTTGTTTAAAAGTGACACGAGGATGAAGAGTTATTTGGAGTTACACGGATGGTTTGGTAAACTAGTTAGTTATTGATGCTATAGTTCTCTGAATAACTCTTCATATGTTATGTTAACATACCAGGTTCTCACTTCATGTAACGGAACATTATTCTGTTGTTGCCTCTACTTTTATTTTAACTCTCTTTCAAGATCACATGTCTGTTCTTGGATTTTATCAAATCAATTTCCCCCAAAAATGCGACTTATATATGTTTATACTTCTTTATTATGCATGTTATGTCTGGAGCGACTCGTGCTCCGGAGACACTTATAGTCCAGAACATACTGTACTTGACGGAGGAAACTTGACAAAAGTAAATTTCATGTTAAAATAAACGTGTGTTTTTCCGGTCGATCGTTCAATTGAAAGTCAACGACGCTAAAGTCCTGAAGTTTCCTCTGGTCGTAGAAACTCTTCTGGACTGATGATGTTCTGACCTCTGACCTCTGGCTGACCTCCCGCAGGACACGGCGTTCCCATGGTGCCGAGCCACATGATGGACGCGCTCCCGCCGGACGCGCCGCGCCAGGCTCCGCCCCCTCAGGAGCGCGAGGACTCTATCGACAGCAGCACCCTGCTGGTGGGCCCGGACACGCCCACGGACGAGAGGCCGCCCGCCTCGGCGCCGGCGGACTCCCTCAGCACGGTGGTGTAGTCCAGTCGCGCGTCCGAAGGTTCGCCGACGCCGCACGAGGACTCGCGGCGCGTGTGCGGAGGCTTCACGACTCGCGGGCGCTCGTGTAAATACTCGCTCAGATTTCTTATCCGTGTTTTGGTTTTTTGCTGAAACACCCGAAGAGCCGCGTGTTCATCTCCAGCTTTTTATTGGTGCATCAGAAGATTCTGACGTGAGCTCCTGCCGCCCTCGGCTTCGTCTTCCAGGTCCGACTCGCCGCCCGCGGGGGACGTTCACCTGGCTAGCTAGCGCGCTAACGGCGTCAGCGGACGTGTAGCCATGAGCGCCGGGGTCACGTCGTCTCCTCCCCGAGGCCTGGAAGTTTGAAGCCACTGGTGTGCGTCACGAGACACCAGGTAGTTGTGTGTCAGTGATTGTTGCGGTACTTCTTAAGCTGTTGTTGTTTTGGCTGTAAACTGGCGTTTTTTCTACGGGAGGAAGAGAAGACCTACGACGACGACGACGATGATGATGATGATGATGATGATGATGACGACGCACACACTCGTGCGAATACATTCTCGACAATACATTTAGATTCAAACATGAATTAATGACACTAAAGAGTAAAAAGATTAAACTTTATAAACGTTTCTGGGAAATGAGTCTAAAAACGACTCGAACATTTGACTGAAGAAAAGTTTTTGTTCAATTTTTGGTTTATTTCATCAACAGTTTGATTGTTTGTTTTTATCATCAGAATATTGAATTAATTTAACACTTGATTGAAATGTTAGGCATTTAAATATTTTTGATTAATGATTGAATTCAATAATGTTTATGTTTTTCTTTTTTATATAATTGAGTTTAAAAATTCCAAAATTTTCAAAAGTACGTATTTTACAGAGTTTTCATTACAATACTTGATTTAAATTCAATATTTTTAAAGCCTTCAAATTAAAAGTATTGAATTTATACAATTTAATTTTGAATCATTGGAAATAGAAGATAAAACTGTGAATAAAGAAAATAATTTTGACAAAATTACATTTTTAGACTCAATTATATACAAAAGAAAATCAATCTTTGAAAAACACATTTTTATTCATTTCATCAAAGATCATTAAATGCCTAAAAAAAAGTATTTTACAATTGAAATGTTAAATTAATTCATGAGTTACTTTCATGAAATGATGTTTATTTCTCGTCATTCGTCGCTAAAACATGTTTCACGTCAAGATGCTAACGGTCGCTAACGCTTAAAAAAACGTTGACGACACTAATGGTTGCGATAAAAACCTTCAGATGATGAAACGTGTGAAGATTCAGGAGATTTTGTGTGTTTTTGTTTGTCGAGCGTCGAGCGATCTGTGCTCGACTCGCCTGGTCTGAGACTCTTGCGTCCATCACATGACCTCCAGACGACCTTTTCTACGACTTCAGCCGCCGTGACGTCCGCGGCTCACCAGCATCTGATGTGTGTGTGTGTGTGTGTGCGTGTGTGTGTGTGTGTGTGTGTGTGTGTGTGTAAATATTCATTTCACGTCCAGCTGCGACAATCCTCGTCGGATTCAAGTGAAAACCTTCAAACTCTTGATTTTCTACCTGCATGTTTGTTTTGGTTTTTTCTCGGCATGCGAGCCTTTTATTTTTTTTTATTTTGTAAAAACTCTGGAAGCAAAAAAAACAACTTCCTGTGTCGCCGCGGCCGACGTGTACAGATGTCACCTGTGTGGAGGTGTGTGAAGGGGGCGGGGCTTGTTGTGTTTCCAGGTCAATGTTCATCTAATCAAATGCCAAATAAATCTCACCTGAAGGACGAGTTGGTCTCCAGAGTGACCTCGACTCCACGCTGAAGGTCACGACACGGACTCGCACAAAGGCTGCCGTTGTGCTCTTGAGCAAAGCAGCGACGGAACCGGCGTCGGATCAGAGCCACAGACATGAGTAGAAGAAGAAGAAAAACCCAACAAACACTTCATTGAATTCCTTAAAAAATACATGTTTTCAATGAAAGACGATTTAAATAAGAATCAACACTTTTTTATTCTTCGATTTTGAGGATTTCATCTCGTGTTTAAGTCGTTATAAGTTGATAAATTAAGTTATATTTGATCAATCAAAGTATAATGTCGATCAATTCTTGATTTTGATGTCAAGTGTCATCAACTGATCTCCAGACATCAGCTGTGGAGCCACAGTTTCACGACCGTCAGACAAAAAGATAAACGTTTTTAAAAATCAAGCTTAAAATGTAATTTGTTTTAGTATTTTAGCTCGTTTTTAAATTTGATACAAACATATTTTTATTGACTTTAATCTTTTTAAGGGTCAATAAATACAAAAATAATAATAATATTTTTTAAGGTTGAGTGAAGAAAAATCAAAACGTACAAACAATTTTTTTTTTTTTCTACAAGATCTTTGACCTCACAATACTTGACCTCACAATATTTGACCTCACAATACTTGACCTCACAATATTTGACCTCACAATATTTGACCTCACAATACTTGACCTCACAATATTTGACCTCACAATACTTGACCTCACAATATTTGACCTCACAATATTTGACCTCACAATACTTGACCTCACAATATTTGACCTCACAATACTTGACCTCACAATATTTGACCTCACAATATTTGACCTCACAATATTTGACCTCACAATACTTGACCTCACAATATTTGACCTCACAATACTTGACCTCACAATATTTGACCTCACAATATTTGACCTCACCTTCTTTGACCTCACAATATTTGACCTCACCTTCTTTGACCTCACAATATTTGACCTCACAATACTTGACCTCACAATATTTGACCTCACAATACTTGACCTCACAATATTTGACCTCACAATATTTGACCTCACAATATTTGACCTCATCTTCTTTGACCTCACAATATTTGACCTCATTTTCTTTGACCTCACCTTCTTTGACCTCACAATATTTGACCTCATCTTCTTTGACCTCATCTTCTTTGACCTCACCTTCTTTGACCTCACAATATTTGACCTCCAATATTTGACCTCACCTTCTTTGACCTCACAATATTTGACCTCACCTTCTTTGACCTCACAATATTTGACCTCATTTTCTTTGACCTCACCTTTGACCTCACAATATTTGACCTCACCTTCTTTGACCTCACAATATTTGACCTCATTTTCTTTGACCTCACAATATTTGACCTCACCTTCTTTGACCTCACAATATTTGACCTCATTTTCTTTGACCTCACAATATTTGACCTCACCTTCTTTGACCTCACAATATTTGACCTCACAATATTTGACCTCACCTTCTTTGACCTCACAATATTTGACCTCACCTTCTTTGACCTCACAATATTTGACCTCCAATATTTGACCTCACCTTCTTTGACCTCACAATATTTGACCTCACCTTCTTTGACCTCACAATATTTGACCTCACCTTCTTTGACCTCACAATATTTGACCTCACCTTCTTTGACCTCACAATATTTGACCTCACAATATTTGACCTCACCTTCTTTGACCTCACAATATTTGACCTCACAATATTTGACCTCACAATATTTGACCTCACAATATTTGACCTCACCTTCTTTGACCTCACAATATTTGACCTCACAAGATCACAAATGAATCACAGTTTAAACGAAAGAGAAAAGAAAATCAGTGACTTTGAGAGGAAAGACTTGCTTTAAACAGGCAGAAACCTGGAGCAGAACCAGACTGAGCGACTGTATCGTCCGATCAAACAAGTTTCAAATAGTGTCAGAGACTAGAGGCTGAACAGTGTAACTGCAACATCAGGAATTATCCTGTGCTTTGTGACCCTGGTCTGCGTTACATAAATACAAATTACTTTCTTACTTTTCACAAAAGAAACTTTTTTAATTGACATTTGTTTACGACAAAAAGTTTCTGGTTTGATATTATTTTCACTTGAAGTGAAAAATAAAATCTCAGTTCAACAAATTTTGTGAAGATCATTAGAATGAAAAGTCGTGACCTTCAAAACAATAATGATGTAAACGTGGAGATAATAACGTCCAAATGTTACTTATTACTTATTTACGTATTAACTTGTTACTTTACTTCCTGCTGCTTAAAAAGTAAAAACTGGACACTTCTGGGTCATGTGATCGTCTGTGCGTCACATGATCGTCTGTGAGTCGCATGATTGGCTGAGAGTTTGATCAGTATCTCTGTGCTCTGTTGGTTTAGTCTGGAGACTCTATTATACCAACATTTATATATGGAATTTAAAAGACTATTCATTGAAAAATATTTTATTTATATTTTATTTATTTTTTATTGATGTAAATTAGAAAATTAAACTCTGTGTAAAAAAACCTTAAAGTCAATTATTAAAAAAACCAATGAAATGGTTTAAAAAAAAAAGAAATCGGTTTGAAACATGAACACAATTCTCTGATAAACGGATCATGTTCTCAGATAATCGTCTCTTGTTAGTATTCGACGAACATCCCAGCGAGGGGGGGGTTTGCATTGAGGGGGGCATCAATGAGCCTGTTGATCCGGCGACGACGGTCCTGACGGTCCTGACGGTCCTGACAGTCCTGACAGTCCTGACGGTCCTGACAGTCCTGACGCTCCTGACGCTCCTGACGCTCCTGACGCTCCTGACGGTCCTGACGCTCCACTAGTCCGATCAGGTGTTCGGTTCTTCAGCAACACAACCATGATCGTCGTTCTCCTGCTGGTCCTCATGTCTCGCGCAGACTCAGGTGAGAATTTGATGTTTGTTTCGCGACATTTACGACTGTTTGTCTTCGACGACTGTTTGTCTCCGACGACTGATTTGTCTCCAGCGACTGTTTGTCTCCGACGACTGTTTGTCTCCGACGACTGTTTGTCTCCAACGACTGTTTGTCTCCGACGACTGTTTGTCTCCGATGACTGTTTGTCTTCAACGACTGTTTGTCTCCGACGACTGTTTGTCTCCAATGACTGTTTGTCTCCGACGACTGTTTGTCTTAAACGACTGTTTGTCTCCGACGACTGCTTGTCTCCAACGACTGTTTGTCTCCGACGACTGTTTGTATCCGACGACTGTTTGTCTTCGACGACTGTTTGTCTTCGACGACTGTTTGTCTCCGACGACTGTTTGTCTCCGACGAATGTTTGTCTTAAACGACTGTTTGTCTTCGACGACTGTTTGTCTCCAACGACTGTTTGACTTCAACGACTGTTTGTCTTCGACGACTGTTTGTCTTCGACGACTGTTTGTCTTCAACGACTGTTTGTCTTCAACGACTGTTTGTCTCTGACGACTGTTTGTCTTCAACGACTGTTAGTCTTCAACGACTGTTTGACTTCAACGACTGTTTGTCTTCAACGACTGTTTGTCTCCGACGACTGTTTGTCTCCGACGACTGTTTGTCTCCGACGACTGTTTGTCTTAAACGACTGTTTGTCTCCGACGACTGTTTGTCTCCGACGACTGTTTGTCTTAAACGACTGTTTGTCTTCGACGACTGCTTGTCTCCAACGACTGTTTGTCTCCGACGACTGTTTGTCTTCGACGACTGTTTGTCTCCAACGACTGTTTGACTTCAACGACTGTTTGTCTTCGACGACTGTTTGTCTTCAATGACTGTTTGACTTCAACGACTGTTTGTCTTCAACGACTGTTTGTCTTCAACGACTGTTTGTCTCTGACGACTGTTTGTCTTCAACGACTGTTTGTCTTCAACGACTGTTTGACTTCAACGACTGTTTGTCTTCAACGACTGTTTGTCTTCGACGACTGTTTGTCTTCAACGACTGTTTGACTTCAACGACTGTTTGTCTTCAACGACTGTTTGACTTCAACGACTGTTTGTCTCCGACGACTGTTTGTCTTCGACGACTGTTTGTCTTCAACGACTGTTTGTCTCTGACGACTGTTTGTCTCCGACGACTGTTTGTCTCACACGACTGTTTGTCTCACACGACTGTTTGTCTCCAGCGACTGTTTGTCTCCGACGACTGTTTGTATCCGACGACTGTTTGTCTCCGACGACTGTTTGTCTTCGACGACTGTTTGTCTCCAACGACTGTTTGACTTCAACGACTGTTTGTCTTCGACGACTGTTTGTCTTCAACGACTGTTTGACTTCAACGACTGTTTGTCTTCAACGACTGTTTGTCTCTGACGACTGTTTGTCTTCAACGACTGTTTGTTTTCAACGACTGTTTGACTTCAACGACTGTTTGTCTTCAACGACTGTTTGTCTTCAACGACTGTTTGTCTCCGACGACTGTTTGTCTCCGACGACTGTTTGTCTCCGACGACTGTTTGTCTTAAACGACTGTTTGTCTCCGACGACTGTTTGTCTTAAACGACTGTTTGTCTTCGACGACTGCTTGTCTCCAACGACTGTTTGTCTCCGACGACTGTTTGTCTTCGACGACTGCTTGTCTCCAACGACTGTTTGTCTCCGACGACTGTTTGTCTTCGACGACTGTTTGTCTCCAACGACTGTTTGACTTCAACGACTGTTTGTCTTCGACGACTGTTTGTCTTCAATGACTGTTTGACTTCAACGACTGTTTGTCTTCAACGACTGTTTGTCTTCAACGACTGTTTGTCTCTGACGACTGTTTGTCTTCAACGACTGTTTGTCTTCAACGACTGTTTGACTTCAACGACTGTTTGTCTTCGACGACTGTTTGTCTTCAACGACTGTTTGACTTCAACGACTGTTTGTCTTCAACGACTGTTTGTCTTCAACGACTGTTTGTCTATGACGACTGTTTGTCTTCAACGACTGTTTGTCTTCAACGACTGTTTGACTTCAACGACTGTTTGTCTTCAACGACTGTTTGTCTTCGACGACTGTTTGTCTTCAACGACTGTTTGTCTTCAATGACTGTTTGTCTTCAACGACTGTTTGTCTCCGACGACTGTTTGTCTCCGACGACTGTTTGTCTCCGACGACTGTTTGTCTTAAACGACTGTTTGTCTCCGACGACTGTTTGTCTTAAACGACTGTTTGTCTTCAACGACTGCTTGTCTCCAACGACTGTTTGTCTCCGACGACTGTTTGTCTCCGACGACTGTTTGTCTCCAACGACTGTTTGACTTCAACGACTGTTTGTCTCCAACGACTGTTTGACTTCAACGACTGTTTGTCTTCGACGACTGTTTGTCTTCAACGACTGTTTGACTTCAACGACTGTTTGTCTTCAACGACTGTTTGTCTTCAACGACTGTTTGTCTCTGACGACTGTTTGTCTTCAACGACTGTTTGTCTTCAACGACTGTTTGACTTCAACGACTGTTTGTCTTCAACGACTGTTTGTCTTCGACGACTGTTTGTCTTCAACGACTGTTTGACTTCAACGACTGTTTGTCTTCAACGACTGTTTGTCTCTGACGACTGTTTGTCTTCAACGACTGTTTGTCTTCAACGACTGTTTGACTTCAATGACTGTTTGACTTCAACGACTGTTTGTCTTCAACTACTGTTTGTCTTCGACGACTGTTTGTCTTCAACGACTGTTTGTCTCCGACGACTGTTTGTCTTAAACAACTGTTTGTCTTAAACGACTGTTTGTCTTCGACGACTGTTTGTCTTCAACGACTGTTTGTCTTCAACGACTGTTTGTCTCCGACGACTGTTTGTCTTAAACGACTGTTTGTCTTAAACGACTGTTTGTCTTCGACGACTGTTTGTCTTCAACGACTGTTTGTCTTCAACAACTGTTTGTCTTCAACGACTGTTTGTCTCCAACGACTGTTTGTCTCCAACGACTGTTTGACTTCGACGACTGTTTGTCTTCGACGACTGTTTGTCTTCGACGACTGTTTGTCTCCGACAACTGTTTGTCTCCGACGACTGTTTGACTTCAACGACTGTTTGTCTTCAACGACTGTTTGTCTTCAACGACTGTTTGTCTTCAACGACTGTTTGTCTTCAACGACTGTTTGTCTCTGACGACTGTTTGTCTCCGACGACCGTTTGTCTTCAACGACTGTTTGACTTCAACGACTGTTTTACTTCAACGACTGTTTGTCTCCGACGACTGTTTGTCTCTGACGACTGTTTGTCTCCGACGACTGTTTGTCTCCGACGACTGTTTGTCTCACACGACTGTTTGTCTCCAGACTTCTGCTACGACGACCCTCAGTGCGGTGAGTTCTCGTTGTGGTCTCCGAACAGTGAGTTCCTCGTGTCGCACCTGATCCTCGCCTGAAGATTCGTTAACGTTCACTAACATGTTTTCTTTCAATAAATGTTGGAAAAATCCTCTTCACGGTTGCAGCAGAAAACCAGACGTTGATGCTGAAGTGAGATCATGTGAATGACCTGTAGGTGGCGCCGTCTGTCAGGAGTGTGTGTTGACAAGAGTGTGTTGAGATCACGATACAACGATGATACTGTAGTAACAACGATGGGTTGAGTTTCTTTGAAGTACTTAAAGTACAAAAACTGTCAAAGTAAAGTAAATACACAGTGAACCACAACTGAACCAATCAGACGTTACGATGAAGACGAATCAAATATTTGTTTGTTTGCCTCTCGAGTCCATCATGACTCTCCACTCACTTTAGACCCAGAAGATCCACGTACTCTAGTGACCTGAGATGTTTGTTTGTGTGTAGTACTTATTAGACACTAATATGTGTTTTATTCGGAGTGAGATGATTCTATGAAACCTCACAGAGTAATACAACAAAACCTCACAAAATCATACTACAAAATGTCACCGAGCAATACTATGAAACCTCACAAAGGAATACTGCGAAACCTCACAAAGTAATACTATGAAGCCTCACAGAGTAATACTAAGAAACCTCACAAAGTAATACTACGAAGCCTCATAGAGTAATACTATGAAACCTCACAAAGTAATACTACGAAACCTCACAAGTAATACTACGAAGCCTCACAGAGTAATACTACGAAAAAACTCAAAAGTAATACTACGAAGCCTCACAGAGTAATACTACGAACCCTCACAAATTAATACTACGAAACCTCACAAAGTAATACTACCAAGCCTCACAGTGTAATACTACGAAACCTCACAAAGTAATACAACGGAACCTCACAGAGTAATACTATAAAGCCTCAGAGTAATAATACGAAACCTCACAAAGTTATACTACGAAACCTCACAAGTAATACTACGAAGCCTCACAGAGTAATACTAAGAAACCTCACAAAGTTATACTACGAAACCTCACAAGTAATACTACGAAGCCTCACAGAGTAATACTACGAAACCTCACAAAGTAATACTACGAAACCTCACAAAGTAATACTGCAAAACCTCACAGAGTAATACTATAAAGCCTCACAGAGTAATACTACGTAACCTTACAAAGTAATACTGCGAAAAATCACAAAGTAATACTACAAAACCTCACAAGTAATACTACGAAGCCTCACAGAGTAATACTACGAAAAACCTCAAAAGTAATACTACGAAGCCTTAAAGAGTAATACTACGAACCCTCACAAATTAATACTACGAAACCTCACAAAGTAATACTACCAAGCCTCACAGTGTAATACTACGAAACCTCACAAAGTAATACAACGGAACCTCACAGAGTAATACTATAAAGCCTCAGAGTAATAATACGAAACCTCACAAAGTTATACTGCTAAACCTCACAGTAATACTACGAAACCTCACAAAGTAATACTACGAAGCCTCACAGAGTAATAGTATAAAGTCTCAAAGAGTAATACTAAGACGCCTCACAGAGTAATACTACGAAACCTCACAAAGTAATACTATAAAGCCCCACAGAGTAATACTATGAAACCTCACAAAGTAATACTACGAAGCCTCACAGAGTAATACTACGAAACCTCACAAAGTAATACTACGAAGCCTCACAAAGTAATACTACGAAAAACCTCAAAAGTAATACTATAAAGCCTCACAGAGTAATACTACGTAACCTTACAAAGTAATACTGCGAAAAATCACAAAGTAATACTACAAAACCTCACAGAGCAATACTATAAAGCCTCACAGAGTAATACTATGAAACCTCACAAAGTAATACTACGAAACCTCACAGAGTAATACTACGAAACCTCACAAAGTTATACTACGAAACCTTGCATAGTAATACTCTAAAGCCTCAGAGTAATACTACGAAACCTCACAAAGTAATACTGAGAAACCTCACAAAGTAATACTACGAAACTTCACAAAGTAATACTACGAGACCTCAAAAGTAATACTAGAAAGCCTCACAGAGTAATACTACGAAACCTCCCAAAATAATACTACAAAATCTCACAGAGCAATACAACCAAATCTCCCAAAATAATACTACGAAACCTCACAGAGTAATACTACAAAACCTCACAAATTAATACTACAAAATCTCACAGAGCAATACAACAAAATCTCACAAACTAATACTACAAAACCTCACAAAAAAATACTACAAAATCTTACAGAGCAATACTACGACATCTCACAAAGTAATACTACGAAACCTCACAAAGTAATTCTACGAAACCTCACAGAATAATTCTACGAAACCTCACAAAGTAATGATATAAAGCCTCACAGAGTAATACTACGAAGCTTCACAGAGTAATAATATAAAGCCTTACAGAGTAATACTACGAAACCTCACAAAGTAATACTACGAAACCTCACAGAGTAATACTATGTAGCCTCACAGATTAATACTACATCCAAAGAATACTTAATACTTGATAACAACTGGTGCTTTCCTTCTTAAACCCTAACATGTTGACGTCTAAGAAGGTCGACCCTGTGACCTCCTCAGACTCGTACTCGTGGGGCGACTCGTACCCCTCTTGTCACCCGATACTGGAGAAGCTTCACTCGCCGATCAACCTCGACGTCGGCGCCACGAGCGACGCGTCTCTGGACAGTTTACGTCTGGAAGGATTCGAGGAGACGCCGCCCGGACCCTGGACGCTGCTCAACGACGGACACTCGGGTAAAGGACTCGGGTCTCGGCCCGGTGTGCGACTCACTCTGTTGTGTGTCTCTGTTGTGTGTCACAGTTGTGTTGCGCTTCGGCGGCGGCATGTCGGTGAGCGGCGGCGGCCTCCCGGGCGAGTACCACACCCTGCAGGCGCACTTCCACTGGGGCGGTCCGGCCAGCAACGGGTCAGAACACACGCTGGACGGACGCAGGTTCCCCATGGAGGTACGGTCCGGCCAGTAGGTGGCGCCGCGGCTTCGCTCGGTCACGTGACTCCTCGTCCGCAGATGCACGTCGTCAGCCTGAAGTCCGTCCATCCCAACGTGTCCGTCGCCCTGGACGACCCGACGGGCCTCGCAGTCTTAGCGTTCTTCATCGACGTCAGTGACGCTTCAAGATTTACTCTGTAGGCGTTTAACATTCAGAGCAGAAAATAAATGACAATAAAATAAAAATAATATAAAACAAAATTAGATGAATAATAATATAAAATAATATAAAATTAAATAAATTAAAAAAAAAGAAGAAGATAAATAATATAAAAATTAAATAAATTAGTAATATTTGAATATAATAAAATAAAATAATATAAAAGAAAACAAATATATAAAACAAAATAAGATAAATAATAATATAAAATAAATTATTAATAAATAATATAATAAAATAAGAATAATATAAAATTAAATTAAATACAAATGATATAAAACAAAATAAATGAACAACAACACTCAATTAAATTAAAATAATGTAAAATTATATATATATATATATATATATATATATAGTAAAAATGTTTCCTTTACCTTAATATATTTACTGTTTACTTAATAACAACACTTTTAATAGTTTCCAAGAGACATTTATTGTGTCAGAATATTGATTGATTAGAAGATATTGAACATTTCAAATGTTTAAAATTTGAGAAAAAACGTTCTTAAATTGTATTGATTATTTAATTCAATAATGTCATTCAAAAATATATATTTTTTATTTGAAGTCAACGTCACATGATTGGCTGAAAGTTTGATCAGTATCTCTGTGATCTGTTGGTTTAGTCTGGAGACTCTATTATAACATTTATAAATTGGATTAAAAGACTAAGAATGAAAAAAGTTTGATTTAAAACATTTGTTTTGTATTATTATAATTACAAGATCAAATGTAAATTCAGTTGTTGAAAAAAAGATGTATTTTTTACATTATTTATACAAACTGAGTTAATAATTTAATGAAAAATTTTAGATTTAATTCTGTTCAACGTAAAAAACGAGAAAACAATGTGTTTGTTGTAAACTCCGCCCTCTGCCCTGACTAGCTGGGACAACTCTGAACGACTGTGATACTTTTTATTGGTGTATTTTTTATTTGTAGGTAGTTTACGGAGAAAACGT
The DNA here is from genome assembly GCF_982586985.1 of Callionymus lyra. NCBI lineage: Eukaryota > Metazoa > Chordata > Actinopteri > Syngnathiformes > Callionymidae > Callionymus > Callionymus lyra. Next base: position 2,700,594 of record NC_141822.1, on the reverse strand, counting down.
TCACTTCAGTCGCATCTCAGAGAAACTGTCGTCGGTGGAGTTCAAAGGTCGGAAGAAAGTTTTATTATTGTTTATGTTTTTTCATTGAAAATATTTCTTTCTTATAATTGAAGCGACTGTTTTTATTTTTAATATATGTTTTGATTAAAGTTACTTTTTTGGAAAATTATTTTTATTTAAATTGTTCGACATTTTAAAATAAACTACTTTTATTTATTGATTTTTTTATTTTAAAATATTTTCCTCCATTAATGAAAATGTTGTTTGTATGTTATTTGAATTTATTTTATTATTGAAGATGTTTTTTTATCGCAAATATTTTTTTCTTTCATTTTCAAACAAGCCTTTATTTAGACACACAAATCTACAAACATGCATACACCACATACACACTAGTACACACAACACATGCACACAAACAAATACACTCACACACACATCTATTAAAGACACAAATACACATGCGCACAAACACATACATCTACACTCACACACACAAACATACACTCACACACACATCTAATAAAGACACACAAATACACAACACATGCACACACACATCTACACTCACATACACAAAAATACACTCACACACACAACTATTAAGTACACACACACACAAATACACAACACATGCAGACACAAACATACACCACATGCACACACACACACATCTACACTCACACACACTAAAATACACTCACACACACAACTATTAAGTACACACACACACAAATACACAACACATGCAGACACAAACATACACCACATGCACACACACACAAAAAAACACACTCACACACATCTATTAAAGACACACACACAAATACACAACACATGCACACACAAACATACACCACATAGACACACACACACAAAAAAAATACACTCACACACATTAAAGACACACACACACACAAATACACAACACATGCACTTTTTTTTGGTTTTACTGAAGCAACGTTTTTTAAATAAGAACTTTTCTTAAATGAAATTTACATTTTAGTTTGAACTTTGAACTTTTCTGTCAATCAAACATTCTTTGATTGACTTTGATTGGTCGATAGTGACTCGTGTGACTCGTGTGTTTCCAGGTCAAGTGACTCACGTCGAGTCGTTTCCGCTTCTGAATCTTCTTCCTAAAGTCAACATGAGCCAGTACTACAGGTATTACGGTAGCCTGACCACGCCCCCCTGCTCTCAGGCCGTGGTCTGGACCGTGTACGAGGTCCCGGTCCAGATCTCCTGGACTCAGGTAGGCAGCGGGTCCGCGACTCCGCCCGTGACTCACGGCTCTCCCCCGCAGATGAGTCGCTTCACGAGCCGGATCTTCTCGAGCCACCAAGACTCGCCGCAGCTTCTTCTGCGCAACAACTTCCGCTTCCTTCATCCCTCGAGCCGCGGCCGCGTGTCCGCGTCACGTGACGCCAGAGTCCTGGTCCCTGCGGGGGGTCCGAGGGCCGCTCTGACCCGGGGCTTCCTCCCGCTGGTGCTCGCAGCAGCAGAGATGACCAGAAGATGAAGATGATGATGATGATGAAGATGAAGATGATGATGAAGATGAAGATGATGATGATGATGAAGATGAAGATGATGATGATGATGAAGATGAAGATGATGAGGATGAAGATGAAGATGAGGATGATGATGATGAAGATGAAGATGAAGATGATGATGATGATGAAGATGATGAAGATGAAGATGATGATGATGATGATGAAGTTGATGATGATGATGAAGATGATGATGATGATGAAGATGATGATGAAGATGATGAGGATGATGAGGATGATGATGATGATGATGATGAAGATGATGAAGATGATGATGAAGATGATCTTTGAACTTGAAATAAATCAATGTTTAAATCTTTGAGTCTTTTTTGATCAAAGAAATTAAAACTAATGTTTTTTTATCTGAACTTTGTTTTATTTATATTTAATTTGGTTTGATTCACTTGTTTGTTTACAAACACAATAAAACACACACATTAACACACACAATAACACATTAACACACACAATAACCCCTGAGTTATTTATCATAACCTCAGGTTCTACGAGTTGGTGCGAAGCCCTCTAACGGCTTCGCTTTTGGTTTACCCCGAGGCACCGCCTCGTCTCTGAGAAAGCTTAATGAACTCGCCACCCAGCAGGGGGCAGTCCACTTCCTATAAAGGCGGGAAACACCCGCCGCACTTCCTCCAACTGAAAACTCAGTGAGAAGGGCGGCCGCTGGGCGACGAGGTTAGAGGGCTTCGCACCAATTCGTAGAACCTGAGGTTATGATAGATAACTCAGGGGTTCTACTTCATATTGGTGCTCTGCCCTCTAACGGCTTCGCTATTGGTTTAAACCCAAGGCAAAGCCTGACAGGATAAATGTACCCCCAGCCGGACGCTTCTGAAGCAGCATCGCTAGGGCCCCGCCAGCCCAGGATCCAAGTCTACTGGAGCCATGGGCCTCGAGGGGGGCACAGCAGCGCTCAAAACCGTATGGGCTACTGATCCCGCCGTCACGTCGAGGAGATGAAGTAAGAAGCCAAAGAAGCAGCTGAGCAGATGTCCTCTGCTGCCACACCCAGTGAAAAAAACACTGAGGCTGCCACACCCCGGGTGGAATGTGCCCTCAGTCCGCTAGGAGCAGATCCACCCGCTGCTTGGTAGGCCCGGATAATGGCCGATCTCACCCAATGAGAAACCTCTGGGAGGAGATCGCCTCACCCCGTCGGCATCTACTGTGGCAGATGAATAGGGCATCAGCGCGCCTAAACACAGCCACCCGCAGCAAGACACCGAAGACTCCTCGACGCCAAGAAAAGACACTCAGGGCTAGTGGAGAGAGCACAAGCTCACTCGCTCTCTTCGCGGTTGTTAGTGTCAGAAGGAGCGATACCTTGAAGACAAGATATCCAGTGGGACTTGGTCAAGAGGCTAAGGTCGGGCCTGTGAGAGAGTCCAGTACAAACTGGCCCTGCAGGAGGTCGAAGCCTGCAGGCATCCTGTAAGAAAAACGCGCCACCAGAGGGTGGGCGCGAGCCGAAGCACCCTCAACCCGACATGCCTCGTTGCTATGGCTGATGTGAACACTCTCAGTGTCGCCAAAGTCCGTCCGCTATCCAGCAAAAGTTGCAGGAAAGACAGGACAGCAGAGACGAAACAGGAGCTGGGGTCCAAGGACCTGTCTGCACACCAGCGGGAGAAAATCCCCCACCTCAAGGCATAAGCCTTCGTGTCGACGGGGCCCAGGCGTTCTCCAGCGTGTGTCCGGCCCCCACCCGACAGTCTGTCCGCTACTGCGTTCATCTCGCCCAGTACATGCTGAGCTCTGAGAGAAAGCAAGTGACGGTCTGCCCACAGCCAAATCTTCTTTGCCACACTCAGAAGGGCTGGGGATCTGGCTCCACCTTGGCGATTTATGTACGCCACGGCGGTGGAGCTGTCGGATAGCACTAGGACGTTGAACAGTGACAGTTGGGGAGAGAGGTGAAGCAGGACGTTGTAAATTGCCCTAAATTGCCCAGAGAAGCGTCCATAAACACCTGAGTGTAAAGGACGCAACCCAATGGAACTCTCCGTCTGAGGTTGGCTAGAGAGTCCCAAAACTGGATGTCCTGCAAAACCCGAGCGGGAAGGCGCACCCTGTTCCGACTTGAGGTCTAGCTTGAAACGACCAAACCATCTCTGAAGCTCCCTCATATGCAGCAAGCACAGCCGAACTACCGTGTGAGCTGCTGCCATGAGCCCCAGGAGGGACATAACAGTGCCTGCTGTCGTCACATGACGCCGAGCTTCCAGCAACTGTGTTGTCAGTCGGAGAATGGGCTGGATAAGCACGTCCAGGAGGCGCGCGTATCCCTCCTCCATGTTCAACAGTACCCCCAGGTAAACTAACTGTTGAACTGGAGTCAGAGCGCTCTTGCTGAGGTTTACAGTGAACCCCAGGGTGGCAATATGGCTCAACATCTTCTGTGTGTGAGTGTAACTTTCTGCCTCTGACCGGGCAAGGATCAACCAGTCATCCAGATAGGTCAAGATCCTCACCCCACTCACTCTTAATGGCTCCAGTGCCGCCTCCACACACTTGGTGAAGGTCCTGGGTGCCAGAGCGTAGCCGAACGGGAAAAGAGTGTATTGAAACACATGATTCTCGAGGGCAAAAAGCAAGTACTTTCGATGTGAAAGTACGCGTCGGTCAGGTCGATAAATGTCATCCAATCTCCTGGACTAACACCTGTGAGCAGTTTCTTGACCAATGCGAAAACGGGCGGGTAGCTATGAATTTGTTCAAATAGCTGAGGTCCCGTATGGGTCTCCAACCCCCGGTCTTCTTTTCCACAAGGAAGTACCAGGAGTAAAACCCTGTCATCATCTCTGCTGCAGGAAGCAGCTCTACTGCAGCAGAGTAGACACCTTGTTTCTTAGACAGGATCATTTTTCCTGCTCCGCCACGCGTGTCCAGAGAATCCCTGAAAAACGCGGGGGTTGACGGGCAAATTGGAGCGCATAGCCCCGCCTGATTACTTCCCTCTGAGATCTGGAATGAAGTAATACCAGGCGACTCCAAGCCGAATAATGTTCTGTCAGAACCGCAGCCCTGACGAACTTTGGGTTGTCCTCCGGTCCGCCCCCGCGAACGTCCAAGAGCGGGCAGTAGACGAAAGGGCATCACACAAGCCGCTTCTCCATCTCTTGAATCAACAGAGCATGTACTCGAGCTGGATTCACTAGAACCCCCACTCTCATACATAAATCCGGCTCTGTGGGAGAAACGCGCAAGTGCGCGTGAGAAACCTCAGATGCGTGTCGTGCGTGTTCCCTTTCCCACCCGGAAGTCTTCCCTGCTCCCCGAGCTCTTCTTAGTGTCGCTGAAGCCGGCACCGCGGACCTCTGCTCGCCTGGAATAAAACACATGTGGTTGAGTCTGGACAAAGGGGTTTAACACCTCCTTCGAACTGTGTTCTGAGAGGAAACTCTCGCCGTCTATGAACGGCGGAGCATGTTAGCTTAGCATTAGCGGCGAAAGTTTATAATGAAGCCTGTGAATACGTCACACTCACAGGCGGAAACACATGCACACTAACATCTCTCTCAGGTGAACCCGTCGAGTGCGCTGCAAGAGGGCCATGTGGCCTGCAAGAGATACTTACCTGGATCACTCTCGCATACCTCATGGCCAAATCCATGCAGCGAGCCAGTCGTCCTCCTCGTCGCGGTCTGTTCATGATCGATGGACGACTCAGCTCGACCCATCAGGGCCCAACACGTTGGAACGTGAGCTTGTCGAGTGCAGCGCACAGGACTGCCATGTTGTTTGTTTTCCTTAAACAACATGGCATTAACCTGTCTTGATCATAATCATGATCTCTGAGGCGGCGTTGGTCGACAAGCCTTGAACGCTTCCCGTCACTGTCAAAAACCGTGGGAAGCGCTCGGCTTCAGGGAGTCTTCGTGCACACATGGTTCACTTCAATATTCATTCGCCATCATTACATTCCACTGTCAGGAGCTTTCTGCTGAGTTGTAAAGGAGGAAGTGCGGCGGGTGCTTCCCGCCTTTATAGGAAGGTACTGCCCCCTGCTGGGTGGCGAGTTCATTAAGCTTTCTCAGAGACGAGGCGGTGCCTCGGGGTAAACCAATAGCGAAGCCGTTAGAGGGCGGAGCACCAATATGAAGTAGAACACACACACGCATTAATACACACACACAATAACACACACACATTAACACACACACACACATTAATACACAATAACACACACACACACATTAATACACACACATTAATACACAATAACACACACACACACATTAACACACACACACACACATTAAAACACACACACGATACACACACACACATTAACACACACAATAATACACACGCACACAATAACACACACAAATACACAGGCACACAATAACACACTCACACACACAATAATACACACCGTTAACACACACAAAATAACAAACAAACCTACACAAATATACAGACACACACTCACACATGCCTTTATATAGACACACAAATCTACCAACACACACCACATGCACACACAAGTACACACACCACATGCACACACACAAACATACACCACATGCACACACAAACACATCTAGTGACACACACACACACACACATCTATTAAAGACACACAAATACACAACACATCTACACACACAAACACATCTAGTGACACATACACAGTTGTGTTGATGGACAAAATCGCTTTATTTCCAGTTGATACACTGTCATGTAATAAATATGTGGAGCAAACGTCTCCTGCACCTTTTGTTTGTGTTTCATCTTCACGGCAAAACAACTTTCATAGAATTTACAACAGAACTTAAAAAACCACGGCAGCTTGACACAAGCCGAGTAAACCTGCTACACACTTCCCGACGCGACGCCGGGAAACAAAAATAGATCTTTTTATATCTGCAGAATATTCACAGTCGACTATTTACAAACAGAACGACAACAAAAACAAGACGTTTCCACAAGAAACAATCTTTCGAAGCCACTTCCTGTACAAAGACTCGTTAAATAAACCTCGACACGTTAAAAAAAGATTTAAAAGTCTGCTGTACAAGTTTACAATATTCACATCAGTGACTAATACTTCCGAGGCGCGCGGTGATGACATCACACACACGCGGGGGGGGGGGAGGCAGCATTTGTTTACACCTTTTTTTCAAAGTATTTTTTTTTAATTTTGGCACTTTTTTTTAAATGCGAGCGACGCACGCACTTCCACACCGCGGCCTGCAGGGGGCGGCACACGGTGTGACGTCACTCTGGAACACTGAAGCTCGTTCTGTTGCATAAACGACTGTAGCAGCGAAACGACGATGAGGATCGTGGACGACCTTGAAATGTTTCGCGTGAAGCACCGGCCGCGACCCCGCCGCGACCCCGCCGCGACCCCGCCGCGACCCCTCAGTTGAGCGTCCCGCGGCAGTTCTCGGCGCCGCACAGACACGGGATCTTCTCGTCCTCGATGGGGAACTTGTAGTCGTAGGTGATCTCCTCGTTGACGTTGATGGCCTGACGCGAGTAGATCACGATCTTCTTCTGCGACTCCACCGTGATCACCTTCGCGTAACAGTTGGGCTGCGACAGGAAACCAGGGATTTGAACCAGCAGCTCTACTGACCTCACAACGTTTAAACTTTGCTTTAAACTTTACTAATTCAAAATAGAATTAGAGTTTCATGTTTTAATTACAATCATTAAAACATATTTTCTAAATCCCAATATTAAAATTTGTACTTTTAAATTCAGCATATAATTGTTGGTATAATAATGTATAATAGAGTCTCCAGACTAAACCAACAGATCACAGAGATACTGATCAAACTCTCAGCCAATCATGAGACACTATTATATCAACTATGTTACGTTGAAAAAAAAAAAGGTACAAATAATATACAATATAATAATATATAATAAAATAATTATATTTTTTGAATGATTGGAATTAAAATATCGAACAATTTGTAAAAATATTTTTAAATATTGAATTAAATTATTGGAAAAAATAAACATTTCAATCAATTGAACAAAAAGTTTCAACATTTATATAAAAAAGTAATAATAATCGATAGAATAGAATAAAATAATAATAATTATAATAGATATAATAGAATAAAATAAATAATAATAATAATAATAAAAGATAGAACAGAATAAAATAATAATAATAATAAATAATAATAACAATAGAATAAAACAACAATAATAATAATAATATATAGAATAGAATAAAATAATAATAACAATATAATAGAATAAAACAATAATAATAATAATATATAGAATAAAATAATAATAACAATAGAATAGAATAATAATAATAATCGATAGAACAGAATAAAATAATAATAATAGTATATAGAATAAAATAAAAATAATAATAATAATAATAACAACAATATAATAAAATAATAATAACAATAGAATAGAATAAAACAATAATAATAATAATAGTATATAGAATAAAATAAAAATAATAATAACAACAATAGAATGATAATAATATATAGAATAAAATAATAATAACAATAGAATATAATAATAATAATAATAATCGATAGAACAGAATAAAATAATAATAATAATATATAGAATAAAATAATAATAATAATAACAATAGAATGATAATAATATATAGAATAGAATAAAATAATAATAATAATAATAATAAAGAATAATAACAATAGAATAAAATAATAATAATAACAATCAAACTAATAACCCGATCTCTCTCACTCACGTTACAACTGTGGTTGATGAATCGGGCGAAGTTTCCGCACTTGGTGGCGTCGATGATGGTGTCGTGGTCGACGCGGAACATGTAGCTGCTGCCGATTCCTTCCTCCTCGTAACGCTTCTCACGCATGTCGGCGATCACCTGCAACAACCACATCTGACCTTACTCACAACTCCCATGATGCCCTTCATCACACGGATCCGTGCACCGATTGGTCGATACGATACTGTATTTAAAGTGATCGACAACTGTGATGGGTTGGCTGGGCAGCAAAGCATCATGGGAGATGAGCTGCGCTTGAGTTTACAAGTTCAAATAGATGTTCATTCAAACAAGAGAAATCATGAATGTTCACCAAGTTTTAAAATAACATCGTGTTTCATTAAAACTCTGATCCTACGAAGAGGTCACTGAAGGTCAAAGAAAGGACGTCCAGGTGTGACCCGTGTGTTCCTCACCTGGCGGATGTTCTGACCCACGTACTCGATGACCATGTCGTCGGCGGCGATGGGCTCCAGAGCGAACAGACCCCAGTCGTGGATGTGAGACTTGCAGAAGCGGATCCTCTTCTTCCGGAACTAAAGGAGGAGAAGAAGTTCATCCGTCGTTCAACTCGTTCGACCGTCGCTCAGGAGCGAGAGAGTTTGATTGACACGTGACAGGTAAACGATTGATTGACACGTGACAGTTAAACGATTGATTGACACGTGACAGTTAACACGTGACAGTTAAACGATTGATTGACACGTGACAGGTAAACGATTGATTGACACGTGACAGGTAAACGATTGATTGACACGTGACAGGTAAACGATTGATTGACACGTGACAGTTAAACGATTGATTGACACGTGACAGGTAAACGATTGATTGACACGTGACAGGTAAACGATTGATTGACACGTGACAGGTAAACGATTGATTGACACGTGACAGGTAAACGATTGATTGACACGTGTCAGGTAAACGATTGATTGACACGTGACAGGTAAACGATTGACAGAACTCGACGTACATCAATCAGAGTCGTCAGGATAAGAATCAATGTTTCAAATCGTTCTCATTAAAATGTTGTTTATGAAGCGATTCATGATTTGAAGTCGAATTGAATAGTTATTTATTGAAAGAATGATTCTTTTTTTAAATTAATATAGAAATGATTTAATTCAATTTTCTTCCACACGTGAGGAAAAGGTTTAATTTCTTTGTCGAATCATTTAATTAATCACGTCGTGAAATCTTCGTTTAGTTTCTTTATTGAACGTTCAGCCAATCAGTAGCTCTTTGCTCTGTTGCTCTCGTCTGGCGTCACTATTATAGCAACATTTATACTATACAAGTAAACAAATTTAAATAATACTGAATTCAGAAAGTATATTTTTAAACTATAGGAATTTTAAACTCTTTTTACAAAAGGTACAAATAATATAATAATATACAATAAAATAATGTTTTTTGAATGATTGGAATTAAAATGTGTAAAATATTTAGAAATAACAAATCAAATTATTTGTAAAAATGAGGCTTAAAAAAAGAACATAATAAAAAAATTCAACGTTTGAATCAAAAAGTAATAATAATAGATACAAAATAATAATAATAATAATAATAGATGGAATAGAATAAAATAATAAATAATAATAGCAATAGATAAAATATAATAATAATAAAAATACTTTCAGCCAATCAGTAGCTCGGTGCTCTGTTGCTCTCGTCTGGCGTCACTATTATAGCAACATTTATACTATACAAGTAAACAAATTTAAATAATACTGAATTCAGAAAGTGTATTTTTAAACTATAGGAATTTTAAACTTTTTTTTAAATTACATTTTTTAGATTTAGACATTATTGAATTAAATTCTTAATCTAAAAAAAGTGTTGATTATCAATTCAATCTTGTGATCTGCACTACACTCGGTCACCACTAGGTGTCTCTGGCGCGTCACCTTCAGCTGGTTGAACTTCAACAGGTCACTGTCGCAGGCGAACGACGACAGCAGGCGGCGCTGTTCCGACCGCCGCTCCGACCCGGCTCGAGAGGAGACCTGGACCTGAGCGGGGATGCTCATACCCTGCGGGGAGGAGAGGTGTCGGGGTCAGCGGGGTCACGGCGGGGTCACGGGGTCGCGGGGTCTCACCTGAGTGTCGAGGGGCGGCTCCTCCAGCAGCAGCCTGGTGCTCTGCAGGTACTTGATCTTGTCCTTCTTGTCGATCTTGTAGTAGCCTTCGCTCCGGGCGCAGCCGGTCATGTGATCCCGCATCCCGTCGTCGCGGCGCTTCTTCTTCACCAGGGGCGTGTTGGTGGGTGCGGGGGGGTCAAGGTCAACTCACACCACGACCTCTGACACGTCTAGACATGAACCTCTCTCTAATAACAGTTGGATTGAAAATAAATAACAGTATTTTATCTTCAATAATAATAAAGTTATTAGCAAATGAAGCCGTTAGTCTCTTATGATCTCACTCCCTCTCAGGGAACTCATCACCGCAGCTGCACAAACTGTGTTTATCAGCGACAATATTGAACTTTACATTTACAACATTTTTGAATAATAGATGCAAGAAATGTTGTTTTTTAAAAACAAATATGGAATCGACTAATTCCATATTTCATTGAAAATTAAAGATTTTTTAAAACAAAGTTTAATTTTCTAATATTTTTTAATTGGAAGCTTTTTAAACTTTACTGATGGTCATGTGATCGACTGAAAGTTGTCACTTTTAAACAAAATTTTATTGAATTTAATATACAAATAAGAAAATACTGAATTTAGAAAATGTTTTTTTTTAATTATTGGAAATTGAAAATCAAAGTTACGTGTTTTTTGAAAAAGTTAATTTGTTTTCATTCAATTGTTTAGAAAACTAACTAATAAATGATTGAAAAACTAACATGTTAAATATTAAATTCATTGTGACGTCACTGACCAACATAAAGAAACCTGGAGTCACATGACAGGAAGCTTTGAGACAAGTGCTGTGTCTCAAATCGCATACTACTCTTAGTATGCTAGAAGTTAGTATGCATCAGTTTAGTGTACGTACTAACTAGTAACTAATTCTCCACAGATAGTATGTCTCAAATCAAACACTGTCGCTACACACTAACCGGAGATCACATGACAGCTTCTTCTTTGGAAAAATTTTGTAAAAAGAAATAAAGAAAAAATATGAGAATCGAAATATTCACAAGATATTTAATCAGCAGCGAAGACGTGTTTATCCTCCTACTGATGCTGAAAATACACCTGTAAGTATATGAATATATATATATATATATATATATATATATATATATATGACGTAACTTCCGTTAAGATGGCGGCTGTTTAGTGTGTTTAGTGTGTTTAGTGTCCATCGAACCATACTTTGTTTTGTGGGCGTGTTAGTACGCCATGCACACTAAATTGGCGTACTAAGAATTGAGACGCACTAACGCACTAAAAATACTAACTTTTAGTACACTAGTATGCGATTTGAGACACAGCAATGCTATCTGTGGAGAATGAGTTACTAGTTAGTATACTAGAAGTTAGTATCATCAGGATAGTGTACGTAATAAGAGAAGTATGTGATTTGAGACATACCATCTGTGGAGGATTAGTTACTAGTTAGTACGTACACTATCCTGATGATACTAACTTCTAGTATACTAAGAGAAGTGTGATTTGAGACATACTATCTGTGGAGGATTAGTTACTAGTTAGTATGTACACTATGCATACTAACTTCTAGTATACTAAGAGAAGTGTGATTTGAGACATACTATCTGTGGAGGATTAGTTACTAGTTAGTACGTACACTATCCTGATGATACTAACTTCTAGTGTACTAAGAGAAGTGTGATTTGAGACATACTATCCGTGGAGGATTAGTTACTAGTTAGTACGTACACTATGCATACTAACTTCTAGTATACTAAGAGAAGTGTGATTTGTGACATACTACCTGTGGAGGATTAGTTACTAGTTAGTACGTACACTATGCATACTAACTTCTAGTATACTAAGAGAAGTATGTGATTTGAGACATACTACCTGTGGAGGATTAGTTACTAGTTAGTACGTACACTATGCATACTAACTTCTAGTATACTAAGAGAAGTGTGATTTGAGACATACCATCCGTGGAGGATTAGTTACTAGTTAGTACGTACACTATGCATACTAACTTCTAGTATAAGTAAAGGAACCTCGAGTCGCGTGACGCGTGAGGTCACATGACGCGTCAGCGACAGGAAGCTGTCATCAGCCTGAAGGATATGAGGATGGTTGACCCACAGCGTGTCGTTGAGCCAGTCGTAGCCGTTGTCCTGCTGCAGCAGCTTGTCGTAGGTGGTCTGCAGCAGCCGCATGTCCTCCTCGTCGATGCCGTCGTTCCAGATGTCGTACAGGATGGTCATCTCCTGGAAGTCGCTGCGGGCGGCGAAGCAGGAGCGCGGCGGCGTGGTGACGGGCGACAGGCTGTCCAGCAGCAGCTCCTCCCAGCTGCGCCGCGTCCTGCGCGCCGGCTTGACCGGCGCCTCGTCCTCGTAGGACAGGAAGCCGTCCTCGGCGGGCAGGACCGTCTCCTCCTTGACCGAGCGCTCCGGAGACTTACCGGAGGTTCTCTGGAGGGCGGCGCCGGAGCGCGCGGCGTCACCCGAGGGTTCCGCCTTCACGTCGGGGACGAGTGGCGGCTTTTTGCCGTCGGCTCGTCCCGCCTTCTTCTTGGAAGACACGCTGTCCAGCGCCTCAGAGACACCGGGGTCTCTGGTCCTGGGCTCGGGCGGCAGGATCTGGGCGGCGCCGGCCGGCGGCTCCTTGAACACGGGTCTTTCGTCCAGACTCTCCAGAGACACTTTCCTATTAAGGGCTGCGGGATCAGGGAAGACAGGCGTGAAAGTCAAGTCTCTACCCGGAGTCCGGGGGAGTCCGGCACTAAGCACCGGGGACTGGGCGGGGTACGAGAAGGGACTACCAGGGATGTGGGGGGAGCTGAGTAAGAGGCTGCTGCTGCCCGACAGCGGCGCATCTCCGCCGGGTGTGACCGGCACTGTGTCCGTGCTCTGGGACTTGCCCAGACTCCGGGCTCGCTCCAGCAGGTCCCTGCCGGGCGTGCGGGGGAGGTCATCCTCCGTGGGGAGCCGGGCCCGCTGCAGGGTGTCGGGGAGAGGACCGGGGGGAGGCTGCAGGAGCGTCGGGTGGGTCGGGAGCGGCAGGTGCAGCAGCGAGGAGGTCTTGGGGACGGGCGTTCTCGGGTCTAAGTGGGACGGCGCTAATCGACCGGGAGTGACGGGAACGTCTCCCGGCTCCGCTTTACCTTTGGTCCTGGTGTCCGGGTCACTGTCCGTCAGCACACCTGTGGGGGTCGGAGGTCGGAGGCCGCTGATCTGGGGCTCCGTCTTCACGACTGGAACGACGAGAGAGTCCTCGTCCTTGACTGGAGAGACAACATGTGAGGTCACTTCCTGTCCGATTAAAGTGTCAAACACGTCTTCGCTGCTAATACCAGCTTAAATATCTCGCGAATATTTCGATTCTCATATTTTTTCTTTATTTATTTTTCCAAACTTGCAAAACGTGCTGCCAGCAGGTGGCGATAGCGTTCAAACAGCTGGTTGAAACCATCGTTAAATAGTAGTAGAAGAAGAAGCTGTCGCGTCATTTCCTGTTACTGTGTAAGGTAAGGTAAGGTAAAACTTTATTGATAGCAGCAGAGTTTGATTAGAGACATACTATCTGTGGAGGATTAGTTACTAGTTAGTACGTACACTATGCATACTAACTTCTAGTACACTAAGAGAAGTGTGTTTGAGACACAACACGGTGGCAGGAACTCTCACCTGGGAGGTCTCTGGGCGACGGCGGCTTCAGGTCGTCCACTCGCTGCTCCTCAGGACTGGGAGGTCTACGCTTGACCTTCCGACTGGTCTTCTCCTCCGTGACGATCAGGTCCACTGGGGGACTCGGCGGTTTGGACTCGACCGCCGCCTCCTCGTCGTCTTCGTCGGAAGAAGACGAGGACGAGGACGAGGACGTGGACGACTTGGCGACCTTGTCTCCTCCGCTCTCCACGTCGGCGTCCTCGTCGTCCTCGTCGTCCGAGCTGGCCTCGTACTCCGAGGAGCTAGAGCTCTCCGACGAGGAGTCCGAGCTGGAGGAGGAGGAACTTCTGGCCTCGTCGGACGAGTCGGAGGAGTCGCTGTCGCTCGACGACTCTGGCTCGTCCTCGCCGTCGCTCTGGAGAGCGGCGCCATTGTCAGGTTTGAACCAGCAGCTCCTGACACGAGCACTCACCTTGCTGGACGCCGGGCGCTCCAGCGCCTTCTCCTCGTCCCGGTCGCACGACGACGACTCCTCCTTCTCCGAAGTGTCCGCCTCCTCCTCGCCGCCGCTGTCCAGCTCCGGCGGCCGCGAGTGTCGCCGCTTGGCCAGAGCGCCGTCGCCGTCCAGCTTGGACTCGTCGATGGGAAGTTCCACTGGATCTCGATCCCGATCTACAGAGACGTTCCTTCTTTCAAAATACTTTTGACATTTTTGACAGTTTCATTTTCCACTTGTTCAATTTAGCAATGTTTGTTTTTAACTTCCTCTCAACAATCCTCTCAGTCACGGTGACCTATAGTGCTTTGCCGCCCAGCACACTAATCACAGCTCCCATAATGCTTTGCCGCCCAGCACACTAATCACAGCTCCCATAATGCTTTGCCGCCCAGCAGACTAATCACAGCTACCTTAATGCTTTGCCGCCCAGCACACTAATCAGAGCTCCCATAATGCTTTGCCGCCCAGCAGACTAGGTTAGGTAGAACTTTATCGATCCCTCAGGATCAATGAATAAATAGATTAATCACAGCTCCCATAATGCTTTGCCGCCCAGCACACTAATCACAGCTCCCATAAGGCTTTGCCGCTCAGCACACTAATCACAGCTCCCATAATGCTTTGCCGCCCAGCACACTAATCACAGCTCCCATAATGCTTTGCCGCCCAGCACACTAATCACAGCTCCCATAATGCTTTGCCGCCCAGCAGACTAATCACAGCTACCTTAATGCTTTGCCGCCCAGCACACTAATCAGAGCTCCCATAATGCTTTGCCGCCCAGCAGACTAGGTTAGGTAGAACTTTATCGATCCCTCAGGATCAATGAATAAATAGAATAATCACACTGCCCATAATGCTTTGCTGCCCAGCAGTATAATCACACTGCCCATAATGCTTTGCCACCCAGCACACTAATCACAGCTCCCATAATGCTTTGCCGCCCAGCACACTAATCACAGCTCCCATAATGCTTTGCCGCCCAGCAGACTAATCACAGCTCCCATAATGCTTTGCCGCCCAGCACACTAATCACAGCTCCCATAATGCTTTGCCGCCCAGCACACTAATCACAGCTCCCATAAGGCTTTGCCGCTCAGCACACTAATCACAGCTCCCATAAAGCTTTGCCGCCCAGCACACTAATCACAGCTCCCATAATGCTTTGCTGCCCAGCACACTAATCCCAGCTCCCATAATGCTTTGCCGCCCAGCAGACTAATCACAGCTCCCATAATGCTTTGCCGCCCAGCACACTAATCACAGCTCCCATAATGCTTTGCCGCCCAGCACACTAATCACAGCTCCCATAATGCTTTGCCGCCCAGCACACTAATCACAGCTCCCATAATGCTTTGCCGCCCAGCACACTAATCACAGCTCCCATAAGGCTTTGCCGCTCAGCACAGCTCCCATAAGGCTTTGCCGCCCAGCAAACAAATGTTTTTCAAGCGTGGTCACATCAGTACCTTCATCCTCCAGCTCATCGTCCACCGGTGTGGAGGGTCTGGCTCGTTTGCTCTCCCCTGTGGCTGCAGCCTCGGGCGGACCCTTCCTCTTCACCTGCACAGGTGTATGTGTCATTAGAGGAACAACACAATCAAGATGCTTGAGAACACAGGGATTCTAACCTTGAAGGACGGCAACCGAATGGCTCCTCGCAACCCGATCCCCAGACCCATCCCTTCGTAGCCCAGACTCTCGCCCTTGTTCCAGTTCTCCAGCAGACTGGAGCTCATGGTCTCCTTGGGTTTGGGTCTCTCTTCCTCCTTCATCTCAGAACCTTTGACTGGCGTGAGCGTCACCTGAGTAGGATTGAGATTCTCATCATTAAACTCTTACAAAACTTTCATGCAAGTGTAGCCGATAGTCTTTTGCCGTTTTTTCTTAAAGGACATTTTCCATGCTGCAGAAAGTATTTCAAAAATGAATAATAATAATAATAGTAATATTAGCTCTGGTGTTGTGATAGTGTAGCAACACGTATATATGTGTAGTATTGTCCAGTACTTGACTCTGGTGTTATGATTGTGTAGTAACAAGTATATATGTGTAGTATTGTGGAGTACTTGACTCTGGTGTTATGATTGTGTAGTAACAAGTATATATGTGTAGTATTGTGGAGTACTTGACTCTGGTGTTGTAGTATTTACAGACCACATGACTCTTGACGAAGTCGTAACTGATTTCATTTGTTTTCAAACCAAAATATGTCCAAACATCAGCTTTAAAATCTGCTGAACTCACTGTATCCTCTCGTCCTCAGTCATTGCCGGGATCTTGCTGAATTTAATTATTGCTTTAGCTGTGGAGGACGTAACGACCGCTGCCATCTAGTGGCTGGAGTTTAATTACAACACAAAAATCTAATAATGCTGTTGATAATTGTACATTTAAAAACACGATAAAGTGCTGATGAATATGGATTTACAGTACCACAATAAAAAAACATTACAATGTTTAAATATATTTTCAACACCTCTGGTTGTGAACACTAGAAACCATCATTTTGTACTTTAAGATTCTGATGGGAAAGACTTGCCTTGGCAGAGTTTTCCTTCTTCTCCCACCACTCGTCGAAGGCCCTGAAGGCGACCACCTCCACCATCTTCCTGTTCAGGTCCCTCTTCATGATGGCCTTCAGTTCCTGGACGATGACCTGCAGGACCCCGTCCACCGTGGCCTTGTGCGGGTCTTCCTTCTTGTTGTCATACCCGGGCGGGGGAACCGTGGGGTTGTACTCGGGCACGCTCTGCTGCTGCCACTGTTGCTCCGGCACCCCCGTCCCCACCGTGGCCCCCATGGACATGTGCGAGTAGGGCCCGGCGTAGGGTCCCGAGGCCGTGCTGTCCATGAAGTGCTGGTAGGGGTACGGCCCGCGGGTCTGAGCCATGCGACTCAGCATCTGCTGCTGCATCTGGAAGGACATG